>NC_133351.1:25184478-25484478 GCF_030506205.2 Paramisgurnus dabryanus
GTGTCACCGCGAATCACTCGCGGATAACCGAAAATGGGTAAAGAGGTGGGACATGGGTGAAGCTGAGGTGGCTGGTTGCTGAAACCACGCCCGCCTTGCTCGAGTCTAGTGACAGCAGTGGCTGTTCAACCGTCAATCAAGTGACCACGCCTTTAATTATGCAGAACTTTAAGCCTTGATATAATTTAAACAGATGAGTTACAAAAAAATTCACCCCCCTCACAGTTGTCGTAAAGGGCAAAATTAGCTATACAGACCAAAAAACTTTTTGTACCAGGCTGTAAACATATAATTTTCTACTGTAAAGTTGGGCATTTTAACATGGGGGTCTATGGGAATTGACTCCCTTTTGGAGCCAGCCTCAAGCGGACAGTCAATGAATTTAAGTCACTTCCGTATTGGCTTCATCAGAGAGATCAGAAGGTTGCCCCTCGGTGTGAACGCACGTACAGATTCGGGAAAATTGCTTTGTTGCAAGTTGCTTTGGATTAAAGTGTCTGTCAAATGTGTCAAATGTAAATGTAATTAAATGACTATACCAACAACTAAATACACACAAAAACAAATGATTACACTGAAATTAATTAAGAAAACAATAAAAGCCCAAAGTTCATAAAACTAAAGGTGCAATAAAAGGGGATTCACACCTGTCTGTGGAGTTTAGCCACCCAGACCAAATTCACATCCACAGTTCTGCCCACAACACCTCCCTCATTCAATGCACCTCCACCCTGATATTCAAGAGCAGAAGTGGGGCGGATGATTCACCGCCCACCAGCGCTTCGATCTTTCCGCTTGTTTTCAAACAGAGTCCAACCAACACACGCTGTTGCCAAGTCACTGACTGCCACTGCTACTAGAAAAAGTTGTTTTCTCAACAAACCGATAAAAGTGTTAGAATATCTGCATGAGTTTATCCAAACAAGTGTCTAAAGGTTTACTGTATCAAATCTGTAATATGCTCTTAAATGCAAGGCAGGGCCAATATTTACCTTCTGCCAAACCTGCCAACGGCTAAGCCAGATGTCATTCCTACTACTTTAGGGATGCAAAGAATGTTCGGCAAACAAAACTATCGGCACAAAAAATAAAATGCTGAATAAATGTAACCGAACAATTAAGTTTTGATGACACAATCAAATATCAACCAGCGTAAAGTATGAGGCGCGCACGCTTTATACAGTAGTAGCAGCAAGCGTGTCGGCAGTGCCCAAGACAGATGCTATTTTTTGGCGAAAAGTTTAAGATGCAGAACATTCGGTGCATCCCTAATTTCTACAACAAGAGTTTGAGGTGCGGTCCATTTTGTAACACTTTAGTATAGCGACCAATTCTCACTTTTAACTAGTTAGCTTACATATTGACTGTTTATTAGTGCTTATAAACAAGGCTTTGAACCACTTCACGAAACAAAAACGAAAACCAAAAACTTTTTATGTTTTATATATTTTAAACTTTTAAAAAATATATGGTCGGAAAAGAAACAAGAAATTAGAAGGTTGCCACCAGCAAGCAGCCTACAGTCCAAGTCTCTAAAGCTCAATCGAGGTAAATATTGTAGGCTCCCAAGTATCTCAAGATGTTTGTTTTTTACTAATTAGTGGTGTAACGGATCGCAGTTGATCCGTGAACCGTACAGATCACAACCCACGGTTCGGCTTGCATGCGATTCGCGGATTAATACGCACATTTAAATAGGGTGAAAGTTGATCATTTGCACGTGTTATAAAGGCTTGCAAATGTTAACACTTAAGTGTTTTTAAACAATTGAACCACTAAAAGACGCTAAAGTGAGCAATATCTGTACGCACATGCGGTTGAATGTGTCCGGTCCAACTCCGCCCTTCAAAGATCAGAACTCTTGATGTATAAACTTGAGAAAGAGTTGCACTATTGTGCACTCATACTGTAGTCCATTAAAATACATTTGGTAAATAAAGCCCTGAAAAACAACGTAATTTTCAGTTTATGTGGGCATCTTCTTCCCGAAGCGCTGTTTGGCATCGTCCTCCGTCTATGCGTGAATTACAGTTATGCCGCTTACATAATAGCCTTTTTTAATGTTTGATGACAAGATAGAGACTTTAGTAAAATTATGTAGACTAATAATTTAAGTTTAATGTTTAAAGTTTAACTACATTATTGGCTATTAATAATAATTTTTACTGAGGCAAAAGTCATAGTTATTAATCAAAAGTGTTCCCAATACAAAAGTGTTACGGTACATTTTATTTTAAACATACTTATTTTATTCGCTTCTGGCGATTGGTGAGGATTAATTCTGCACCCTGTATTCAGGTTGTTACAAACACACGTTTCACAGACTTCAACCTAAGAACCCAGGTGGTATACATCAGACAGGTGAGACACCACGCACAGTTTATTTGTGTAATCGGTCCTGACTAATGCAGAGCTTTCTTAAGAGTTTCTGTCCACTCAGACATATCACAAAAACACTCACTCAGCACATTTACCTGATCTTACAACATTCCCACGTTTACACAAAAGGAAACAGATTGACCAAATGAGTCATGGATGAAAAAAACATGTCATGTTTAGTCACTGATATAAAGATTACATTCAAGCTAGTTAGTCAGAAAAGACAAAAAAGTTAAAACTGTAACCAAAACCCCTTAGTATGCAAGTGTGTACTACTAAAGAGAACAGATGGGAATCATAAGCAATATAATAATTCCAGCTCTGATTTTAATGTTTTTAGTTCCTTACTGTAACCAGTGTTAATTCTTCTATTACTTCAAAAATAACTGCTCCTAAAAACACTACTATTTTTGCAGGTTTTTAATTTCATTTTAATTCTACAATTCTTCCTATTTCTTAAAATAAAGGCTCTCTCCTTCATCTCCAGTCTCACTATTGTTTTGAAAAAGGCAACTTAAATGGGTATGGATGCTGTGAAAAGTGGACGAATCATATGTTGCAACAGCGGTTTTACAAAAAAGAAAGGAACTTAACATAATGAATGTTTTATTAAAACTAAAGCCAAGCAGGACATCATACTGCAAGACATCAAACAGCATCCCTGCCTAGACGCAAACTGCCTTCATGTGCAAGGTCGAAGCACACCTGTCTCCAATTCTCAAAGCTTTCCTGAGAAAAATACTTGCTACATACAAACAGTTTTTATGTGATGGAAGCTGATGGCCGGCCAACCAACTGCCCGCAGCCAAACCGAGTCTAGCTCTGACAGCATCGGGGGAAAACCCATGCAACGTACGTATCCTCTTACACCACAGAACCAAATGCTTGTGACCTGTGAACACCTCACATGCTGTAATGAAAAATTAAACGAAAACACAACCGTTTTTCAATATTTTACAATGTTCTTACCTCAACTTAGACAAATTAATACTGCGCCTGAGGTCAAAGTGCTCTTCCGCCATACAAAATAGTTCTTATTTTTTATCCGCCACATTTTATTTTGTGCCACTATAGTTACTCGTGTAACTACTCATGTAGCAGTCTTTAAATAGGGAAACATGGAAGTGTTTGATGGCTTCATCCCTGTTTGGATCCTAAGGAATGAATGGGGCTAGGCTAAATGCTAACAAATTCACAATGCGCTGTACAAAGATTAAAAGTGCACGCACTGATAAAAGATAGGTATGTATTAATTTGCTTAAGTTGAGGTAAGTACACAGCAAAATATTGAAATACTGTGGTGTTTTCCTTTAAGCGAAACTTCTCATTGGATAAAACACCCAGTCTCATGAATAATTATGAGACACTGATGCATTGTCATCGATGTACTACTGTATAGTACATTGTCATATCAACCTTGATGTAGATTTTAATCCCTGGAGATGAAAATAGTTGACAAAAGTTCAAAATTACCTAAACTTTAAAAAAGCTGGAAAGCTGCAAAAAGTCAATTTAACTTACTATATTGAGTTTTTGACTAGTGATGAGTTGAGGTAAGTTATGCAAAACTAGAAGAAATTGTTTAACTTAATTTGTTACATTAAAGCAACATAAAATACATTTTCTACAGTGCAGTTTCCTCCTGCTGTTAAAATTAATGGATGCTAATGTTGTCTTCTATGATGTGAAACATAACCACCCCTGTTAACAAATCAGAAAATGTTGTTTAGTATATTTGTATGCAAATACTCAAAACTAGAAACCTCTTACAAACAAAGCAGATTATAAATCGGATTAATTAAAGTAACATTTATCATTTGAATGTGAATCTTTAACTACATGTTGTCATAAAAACAACAAGTAATTGCTTTGAATCTCAAGCTCACATAATAAATAAAAAAACAGTACTTTATTATATTTCATATCGGACATGACAATACACAATATTGGAAAATGTTGTGTCGGACATGACAAATGCAATTCTTTCAGTAAACAAGACCCACTCTAGCCAAATAGTTTTGTGATTCATTAAAAAGAACCAACTAAGAAGAGTCATTTGTTTGTGTGTGTTTGTTTTCCAGGACAATGCGTGATGTGTCATCTTATTGTCTTTGCATTATTATGTTGCGCTCAATCACTCTCTCTCTCAATACACATTGCAAACTCACAATTCACACAACATTAACAACAAAGTTATAACCAAACATCATTAAAAACTGCTTCCAGCATATTTAATTATTGATGGAACCGGTTCTGAATAAGAGCCAGCTCTCCGAGCACAGGAGTGCATTATTCTAAATGTAAAGAACCAGATGAGAAAGGACAAGCTATCCCACGGTTTACTGTATGTCCTCTGGCTGCGCATTTGTGCGTGGATGCAGCACTCTCATAACTTAATTACTGTATTTATCTTATTAGACTGCAGCTATTTAATGTTAGTGCTTTGGCACGCGGTTCCCGCACATCTATTCTGCTGCCTCATTAAGATCGAGTCCTGCGAGACCCGAACGCTAAAACTCACATTCACATTAACACGTAACACGCCGTTAATGCATTCTGACACAACATATATCAATACAATGCATGTGAATAATTCATGCCTTTGCAAAGTCTGCGCAGTGAAGAATGAAAAACACAAAACATGTCAGAATCTCGCTGTGCTGGCTACTAAAGCAACTCTTTGTCCTGCAGAGATTACGGTCAACCCTATTCAAACCCTGAAGATGTGGAGCTTGTTCAGGTGTGTCTGATGGTTTTTGCACCAGCCAATCAGAATACAGCTTGACATTTACAGAAGTGTCCAATATGCATCAGAGGGTCCGAGGATGTGCCGTTTGAGGTTGTTACTAGATTCCTGTTGATATGTGTGACCAGAAGCATAGATGCATTAGAGAAAGGCGTGGCTGTCAACACAATCCCTCACTATAGCTAAAGATATAGGGCAGAGCGGCCGCTATCAAAGAGGGAGCCAAGCTGAGCCGAAACCGGCAAATGGATAAATAAAGGCAATAATTAGGCTGTCATTGGGGACCCTACTACCAGCTTCAGCTGTTTAGAGACACTTCAAACACAGGCTGTCAGTTAACCAGTCTTACAGGGGGAGTGGTCATGGTGTGAGGAATAGACAAATGTTTTAACCATTATTCAGTCATGGTGGAAAACGTGGCAAAGAATTGAACTGTCACACATTTAATGAATAAAACTAACAAACATGTCACATATGGTAATTTAATGCTTTTTAAAGCTTAAATCAAAATATTATACCAAAAATCAGACAATTCTAGCATTGCTAAATTTGGAATATTGACATTTTATCAAAATAACGTGTAAAATTGCCTAACAAGAAACAGAGGGCTGTTGATTTTTCTGCAGTGTTAAATTCATCACGCGGCAGTAAACGCGACAGGAGGTGGAAACACGCAGAGAAGCCAAACTGTGCTGATTATTACCAAGAAATACATCACAGCTTTTTGTCTCTGTACCAAACATTCATTTCCTTCATGTCTAATTAAGCTACCTGCTCTTATAGTTAAAGTCTAATGTCTTTCACATTTGCCCGCTAATTCACTCCCTTCTGATTTTGCTCGCTCTCTCTCTCTCTCTCTCTCTCTCTCTCTCTCGCTTTAAGCGCTGTAGGCAAATCCATATCCTCTCAAGGTAACTTCTCCCTGAGGGAAAAAGACTCAGTTCACAGTTAAATCTTTTCTTCTGAAGAGGTGAGATGAGTGAAAAGGATTTTTTTTAACAAATTCTCTTTCTCTCTGACCATTTTTTACACAGATACACACATATTCAACAATGTTCAAAGTTTAAAAAGCACTTCAAAATAAAGCACAACCATTACAAGAGAAAGGGGTTATGTAAGAAAACGAAGGTAAAAATTATAAAAAAGGTAAATAAAATTTATATATATTTTAGAATTTAAAACATTTGCATGTGTCTATACTTTATTTGCTTATTTACTCTAAAAAATATTGGGTGGTTTTCAACCCAGCGTTGGATCAAAAATAAAGGTACAAACCAAGCCACTGGGTTAAATTTACTCAGAAAATGTTTACATTTGACACAACAATGGGTTAAAACAACGCAGCATAGGTTCAATTACAATGCAGAAGGTCGGGTTCATCCCTTTTTGACAAAGTACTGGGTTCAAAATAAGCCAGAATTATTTTAAGTGTATACTTTATTTGCACACGGTATACTTTATGCTTAATACGGTATGCTACATGTGTCGCAGCTTGACTTGAGAATGTTACATTTTTGTGTTTATTTTTTTTAAAGGGAGAAAATAGTTTGGTTCCTATAACCCTGTATTTTCAAGAAACCCTTAACCTCCTAAGACCTGGGGTCTCATTTATAAAGCGTGCGTACGCACAAAACCTGCGTACACTGGTTCTCACGCAAAGGTTGTGAAAAAAAACAAACTTGACGGGAGAATGGGTTTGCAGGGAGGGATTTGAGGATGATTCATGTATGCACATTTGCAAGTGATCTGTGATGTAAAAAGGGAACATTGCTTTGTTTTATAAGTCTTAATATTTATATGCCAATTATGGCTTTTGTGCGTACATAGACTTTTGGTAAGAATCCTACGCACAGTTTTATAAATGAGACCCCTGGTGTGTCCACATATGTGGACATACATTTTTTGCACTATTATACTTAATTCTGTGTAACTGGAACCTGGTTTACACAAATGTGGACAATAACATTGCTTCATGTTCTTAGAAAAATATTTGGTTATTATATTTATTGGTTCTTTCTAACCCCAAATAACTGGAAGAAATCTAAAATGCAAGCCAAACCAAAGCTTGGGTCTTAGGAGGTTAAGACTTTGAGCTTGTTTAAGTGTATCTGATGGTTTTTGCACATTTTTTGCACCAGCCGATCAGAATACAGCTTGACATTTACAGCAAGCCCTTGCCATCTTGTGTCCAATGTGCATCAGAGAGTCTGGTGATGTGGCATCTGAGGCTGTTTAAAGTAGGCATGTCTGCGAACCCAACCCTTTACTTAAAGCTATAGGGCAGAGCAACCTCTATCGAAGAGGGAGCCAAACAATTTTTCATTTGTGTTTTTTAAAAGAAAGTGAGAAAATCTGATGTAAAATATGGTTTGGTCAATCATTTTGGCCTGGCAATAACTTAAAACCTAAATATTTATGTTTGATTACATCAAAATGTTTCCCAAACCTTAAAACAAAGTTTATTTCCAGGTTAAAATTAGGTTTAGAAACCTTGATTTTCACTGTGTAGTGTACTCAGACTTTTACCCCACTGTGTTTTACAAAAATATCAACAGCACACACATACAAACACAATGAGACACATACACACACAGCTTCAATGTGCCGATAAAAAAAGGACCCACAGGGCCCGACTGTGTGTGATCTGAATATGATGGTATGTGGGGTGAGAGGCAGTTCACATCCATCCAAGACAGAGAGACAAAGAAAACAAGAGAAACTTGAAAAAGCTCAAAATGCTTCAGGGTAAAACTCTACAGGCCACTTTCCCAGACAGTGATTAAACCCAGTACTACAGTGAAAAGGATAATCACTGCTGGAAATGTTTCAGTTTAGGAAAGGACTGTTAACAGGGTAAGAGTATGTGTGTTTTAAGTATATGGGCTTAATGTTATAGGAACAGTTCATCCAAAAATAATTCTGTTATCATTTACATTATTACAGCTGTTATGATGTTCTTATTTACATGAAGACATAAAAAGTTTGAACAACGTTTACACTTTTCATATGTGGACACAAAGAAAAAAATAAACACACCATATGCTCTATTCTCCATAATACAAGTCACGCTTTGGCCCTTCTGTATTCTCTGAAATCTCGGTAACCGGTTGGTATATTGAAAACTAACAATTGTCGTACTTTTTCATTTAAGGGTCGTTTCAACCAAAAATGAGTATATATAATTTTATTAGATTAAAAAATCAGGACCAGACGGAATCTGCTGACTTTTTTGCTTTTTCTGCGGAAATTATTCGGAAAAATCTGTGGAATTCTACAGAATGATTTTCAATCATAAGAATTTAAGCTGTAAAATTACAAAATTGCTTCTAAAATAATTTCTTTTTAAAGGCTTACAATGAAAATAAAAAACACCAAACCAATGAGTCATCTAAATTATACTGGACCAACATGAATCAGATAATGTGCATGTCAAGATATAATTATATTTTGTATAAAAAATTGCATATATTATTGTTTATGTTAAAGATTATAGCAGAAAGTTATAGCTTGTGTTCATACATTCTCATTATGAATTTACATCATGATAATTTTATAATTTTTACAGCGCAATGTTAACTTTAAATTAAACAAAACAAGAGCATTTGTATTGTAAACGGATTTGAAATGATCATGTTGACAGAGTGAGATCTCCTTTAAGTTTTAAATTTGGATATTTCTACAACAAAACGGCGGGGATTACCCTCGGAAGGCCTTTGTTCATCATTGTGGAGCCGTTTGGATTTATTTTGTGAAGGATGGATGCACATTTTTTGGACTGTAACTTTATATTTGATTAACTGAAAGACATTTTCTAAAATAACTGAAAATGTGTTAGTCTGAAAAATGATGGACATTTGCATCTCGGACGGTTTGGGGGTGAGTAAATTATGGGTTTAATATAATTTTTGGCTGAACTATCACTTTAAAGTACTTGCGCTGTACAAAAATTGTTGTGGTGTTAAACAGATTCTCCAGGTATTTCTGATTGGCCTGAAGCCAGGTTAAAGTGGGTTTGAAGCAAAAGTATTTGATGAATGTATAACTCTGCATTCACACTGCCACCAGCGAGAGTGTCAAAGTGGCCGGAAGTCATTTATTTTCAATGAGAGCCAGCGGTGAGCTCCGGCGCATCGTGATATGTACAGTATGAGCGTGGAGGAGAGTTAAAATCAGCTCAACTTTATGGTAATCAGCTATGACGAGGTTGGGAGGCAACCAATCGGAAGGTGGAAGCGTTCTGTGGCAACCAATCGGAAGGCAGAAACCTCCATTTGAGAGGACTCCAGAGAATGAATTAGACCGTCAGAGCATCCACTACACTTTTTACATTTGTTCTTTCAACAAAGAAAATTAAGTAATTGAACAAAGATTTTTTTTGTTGAAGGGCGTCAATTCATTATTTTGTGTTCACTGAATGAAAAAAGCATAATCATTCAGCTAACAAATATTATTTTGTTGAATGGACTTAGATTTTTACCTTTTTGTCCAATTCGTTCACTCAACTTGCCAAACTGAGTAATCTGAACAAGCAATTTAAAAAAACAAAACAATGGTTTGAATGGTTCCCAGCATGCATTGCGAAATGTTCACTTCTTTGGTTAATATTTACTAAAAAGATGATTGTTTTAATGTTTGCTGGATTTATTTATATTGGTATGTTGTTAATGTTAGTTATATGTTGTATTTAGAGTCATTTGAAAAAATGAGGTTTGTTCATTGTTACCATGATTAAGAACTGTGTGTTCAGTGTAGAGGGCAGCACAGTGGGTTAGTGCGCATCATTATTACCTCACAGCAAAAAGGTCTCTGGTTTAAGCAAGGGCTTAAGTCAAAGACTTTGTTTATGAGACCTTTCTGTGTACACTCCCACAGTCCAAAACATCTAGGTTAGTTGAATTTGGATATCCTAAATTACTCTTTACCCAACTTAGTCACAAGAAATTTGCTTATTGCCTAATCCTTTTAAGTTGGTTCAACTTGTTGGTTTAAGTTGACATTACTCAGTAAATTGAGTAAGGTGAACTACATCATCCAAGAGTTGAGTAAACTCAAAAAAGCTGTGCAACAAGTTGCCTTGAAAATGTACGTTAAAGGCGGAGTCCATGATGTTTGAAAGCCAGTGTTGATATTTGAAATCGCCTAAACAAACACGCCCCTACCCCAATAGAATCTGGACCTTCTGTTGATAGACCCGCCCCACACATACGCAACCCGGCATTTGATTTGATTTGATTGGCTATAAGTGTGTTTTGGTAGTCGGCCCGTCTCCTTTTCCAAACCGTTTTTCAAACATCGTGGACTCCGCCTTTAAGTCAACTTTTTTTTTCCGGTGTTGCTCAAACAACAAAATCACCAGCTAACTTACTTTAAATTTGCAAGAACTATAGACTAATACAATAACAGGCTTAAATAAACCCAAAATATAAGTCCACTTACTAGTGTTGTAGTTCTCGAGACCGATCAACTTCTCTGATCTCGCACACACACACACACACACACACACACACACACACACACACACACACACACACACACACACACAAGAAGTGCCTAATCATATGCATATTCCACATTTTATCATAAGTGTTTTAATGCAGTGACTTGCACTGGTCTTGGTCTTGACTTGGTCTCAACCTTTTAAAGTCTTGGTCTTGTCTCCGCCTGTCTTGGTCTTGGGCATGACTTGGTCTCGGTTAAGGTGGTCTTGACTACAACACTACCACTTACAGACATGAAAGACCATGTCTTTATCTCATTTCGGCCGCGTGGCACACGTGCACCCTCGCGGTGTGAGGTTCGTCCGCGCTATTCTCCTAGATGTTTTATCAACTGGCTAGTTATCCTCCAGACAGTGACGATCTGGATCACGTCTTTCTCATTTCGGCTGTGGCGCCCGTGCTCGCTCGCGGTGTGAAGCACGTCCGCGCTATTCTCCGAGATGCACTTGGCAGACTTTTTTGCAGCAATTTTTTTTTTAATGGACAACCTAGTTAAGGCGGTAGGGTTTCACAGCTTAGGCGTGCTGCCCGAACTAGAAAGTGCTGCGGGAAACCCTGTCCAGTATACAACAGAATATCAGTTTTGGGTAAACTTTTCCTTTAATAGCGAGATTGTTTAGATTTCTGGTGAACAGAAGCTGTTTTTCAAGCCACCTGCAGACCAGAGCAAAGCCATCTCCGCTTTAATTATCTCTCCCTACCGCCTTTCCATATTCATTACGCTCTATTCCACTGAGACACAAACATGCAAGAAAACACTTTCATAAACAGACACGTGCACACACACATGCAACTCATAAGCAAAGAAAACAAGTCTAAAGACACCACGAAACTGATGAGACAGTCTTCGCAGAAGAGTCATGTTTTTAAGGTCGACCGCAAATTGGTGAAATGAAAATTTCTATTCATTTCTCTTCCTCTTTTGTTCTCCTGTCCGTTTTTGGCAGCAGAGTCATATTACAGCAGGATTCACAAACCAAATAAGATTAGCTCCGGCTGAGGTGATGTCACCATCCTGACCTTTCCGACTGTCTGCCATTCCCAACAGGGCACCGCTGAAATAATGAGACTTGGTTACCATAGCAGCTTAATGGGTGCCAGTTGTAGAAACTGAATGAGCCAATCAGAACAGAGCTGTGCTAAGTACCATCTAGCTGGCCTGAAAAATATACACTAAAGCCAATGAACATTCCTGACACGTCAAGCTGTTAATGCCCGAAAAGTGGGTGTTAGGCTATTAAGAAAATGGTCTTTAACAAAGGAAGGCTTGGGGGAAAAGCGCAAAAACCTTATCCATAGCAATACAATCCATAAATGATAAGGAATCATTGAATGAGGCCAAGCGTTCTGATTGGCAGACGTGTTTCTGAAGGAGTCTGGGTTGTTCAAACGGCCAATTAGCAGCTGATTCTGATGAATTCATTAGCATGTTCTCAGGTAATTAGAGGAAGCGGCTGAGTGAATACTAAATATTCAACAGGAGAGCACAGACACAGCGACACACAGCTCGCCGTCTTCCTCTGTAGACTCATTAGCATAAACACACACACACAAAACTATTTTATACACAGAATTAAACATTTACACCTCCAAAATAACTCCTCTTTTAAAAGAGGAAACTAAAAGATTGGGGAACATAAAATACATATCACATTTTATATAAAAACTGCATGTGGAAATGATTTTGAAAATGTTTAAAATAGCCAGTAGCCTTTACATTGCATCATGTTCTGGTACACTCTAAACACAAAAGTTAAAGGGATAGTTGCCCAACAAAAATAATAGTTCTGTCATCATTACTCACTGTCAACTTAATATATTTCTTAGTTCTGCTAAACACAAATCAGATTATTTAAAGAATGTTTGTAACCGAGCAGATCTGGGGCACCCCTGACTTCCATAGTAGGAAAAATAATACCATGGAAGTGAATGGTGTCCCAGATCTGTTTGGTTATTAAAGGCCTACTGTGGGTTTTAGCGGTATCTAGCAGTGAGATTTCAAATTGCAACCAACCTCAATTTTGAAACGAAAAGATAAACTACGGTAGCTGCCACAGGATAAATATGTAGTCGTCTGCGACAATGTACGGCCAAAATGCGCTCTGTAAAACAGTTTGTACGTTTAGGGCTACAGCGCCGACTTCTGTGTAACCCCCCAGAGTCACATTAGCTACAAGAGACAGAGCGACAGGCTACCATTCATTTTCAATGGGAGTGGCCGTTTGCCAGCGACAAGCGACGAGTTCGCCGCTGCGCAAGCACGGTGGGGCCAAAATAGACAAGAAGGCTATTTTATGCAAATGCTGAGCGATGCGACAAAGCGACTGCCAATCAGAGTGAAGGGGCAGCATGACGTAGGTCTGTGGCCGAGTAAATAGAAAATTATTCAAGATGGCGGAAAATGCGTATTTCTGTATATATCTAATAAGTTTGGCATTTTATCTCATATATTTTGTTACTTTTATCAAGAAATTAATACTTTTAAATCCAAAAACATAGTTCTTGTAACTTAACAATACCTCTAAAGTGACTTTTGATACCGCTTTTAGATACTAGCCAAGGAACGCCCATCAAGCGAGTGCGTGTCGCTCGGTGTCGCTCACGTTTGTAGTTAATGTGACTTAGAGGACCCTACATTAAAAACCATACAGTCCAAACTCTGAAAATAAAAAGGCATCTATTATTAAAAGATTAGGAAAACTAGTGGATTTTACCCCACAAAAAAATCTAAAAATCGTGTATTATATTCAGGCAGAATTTACGAGCCAAAGGTAACTGGTGAGAAAAGTAAAATCTCCACAGGGAGACTGGCCCTAGAGTTTGATGTTAGAGGAAGCCAACCGTGTCTGACAGACAGTCACTGTAGGAAAGAATATATACAGTATATATAGATCTATATAACTTGTCTCTTTCAGTACCCTGCATAAAACAGGCCTAGAAAAAAGCTTCTGATGTCCACGCTCTGCAGAACAGCAGAATAACAGTGTTTAAAACTAAGGGGAGAAGGGCAGGTTTCGGGTTAATGGCACCCCTGGTACAGGGTTCGACTGCACGGCTGGTGGGGGTTGACAGGGCAGTGGAATGAGAAGTGGGAACCGAGACTGCCAGCCCATCTGTTCAGCCAATACATAGACGAATAACCAGAAACAACAGTGTGACATTTCTGCTACAGTCACTGTCACCATACAAGAATCATCATCAGGGAGCACAGGCACTGTGAGACATGAGAAAATTCATTTTAAAAACAAAACTTTTGTTGATAGTAGTTTACAAAAGATTATAAGCCATTAAAAGACTCCAAATGGTGTACAGGGTTTCCACTTTAAGTCAAATTCCCAGACTTTCACTGACTAAAAAGCTTAATTTTCATGACCTATGTCTGGAATGCCATGATCCTGGATAATGTACACCGTGAGTTTATAAAAATGTATAAAAAATGTGTGAAATGAATAAATAGTGCCAATAAACAGCTGTTTAAAATTGTAGTCAGCAGAGACTTGGACCCAGAAAATTGTATTCCTTACGTCATAAGTTAACAAGCGAATTATATTTTGATAAATGGAAGCTAAAATTTTAAGTAACAAAAATATAAAATTCCCTGACTTTCAATGTCTGGAAATGACCATTTAAAATTCCATGATATTAAAAAAATCCATGACCTGTGTGAACCCTGAATGTAATTATACAATGTTTACATGGGTTAAATGGCTGGCATTCAATTTTTCAGATTGTCAAGAGATACCAAATTTATTGTCGTGCAATATTTCTTAACCATGGGTCTGGGGTCACATAAGGGGTCCTCAATAAACTTCAAAAGGAGGCTTAAGGGAGTCGCACACAGAAAAAGTGCTGCGCGTAGGACTACTTGCAGGTATCGCACACCGGATGTGCACATTAAATAACACAAACTTCGTAAGACAGAGTCTACTTCAAGATGCAAAATATGCGTTAGCACCCTTAATCGTCAGACAAATATGATGTTATTTAACGTTAAAATATATGAGTGTCGCTGTGTGGAGCGGCAGGGATTTGAGAGGTGTCCAGAGTCACAGGGGCAAGCCACAGCCAGACGGTGTGCGACTCTTTGTAATGACTTAAAATTATTTAAAACATGACAAAATAAACATTTTAAATAAGCTTAAACGGTTAAAATCAACATATTTCCTAGTGTGTGGTCGTTTTTTAATGATAATAGTTATGCACAGTGTATTTAATTGGGTAGAAATTGTAAGTTAAGTGGCATTTCAATATTGTTGTGGGTGTAGAAGATTGAGATCCACTGGACATCTTAAAAAAGGGGAAAAGAATGAAAGAGACCAGATGATAAAAGAGATCAGATAATGAGTGCATGAAAGAGAAAGAAGACAGCATGTTTAGATGAGGGCCAGGTGGACACAGCTCATTCAGAGGAAATAAATGCTATAGGAAGTTCCACACATGTGCACGTCAATAGAGAATAAAGGGTAAGAAAGGAGAAAATCTGTTCATCTCATTGCCTCACACAAATAGCCGTGGGGTATCTGTGTGTGTGAGTGGCACCGGGGGCCCAGAGGGGAACTTACAGATGCCAGGGGCCACAAAAGACCCCATTCTGCTCTCTTCATACGCCACCATTTATCAATATCAATAGCTCTTAAATTAAATTTCAATCAGTTACTCAAAATAAAAAATCAGTGCAAAATACTCAAAGAAAAAATAAACCGGGTACAAATCAGAACGTCTGTTAAGCTTTTCTTAGGCTTTTAAATGGCACATTCAGTGATTTCCAGTAATTTTACACTTCAATAGCAGATATCCATGCCTGTTTTTGACAGTAATGTGGGCCACTTGTGTTCACACAGCCAAAAAGACCCCTAGGGCACAGTAGCAAGAAAAAAACAACAACAACAAAGAGACTAGAGGGTCTGGGACTTGACCTGGATTACACACACACAGCGTGCCACCATTCATTAATTCCTGTAGTTTTTGATTGTTAGTACAGCATGGCGTCTTAATCAGTCACCGTTCAACATTCCCCTGAATTTAGACACTTCAATCAGAACGAAACAGTTTTTTTTTGGGGGGGGGGGGGGTTTGAAACAAAACAAACCACATATGGCTTATCCAAAATGTTACATTTTCACAAAATCAAATTCTGTTCATTCTACATACATTCATTTATTGGTAATTTTGTGACTTTATTATTAGATTATGAAGTACACTCTTAAAAAATGTAAAATGTTAACAACCAGTTTAGCACCTTTTTTTGAGACTGTAGTTTATTATGAGTAGACAAATGGCAGAAACAACAAATACATTTTGTTTGTGGAAATGACACGGAGCAGATTCAAACCCATGTTGAACGTTTGGACACACACTACAAAAATGCTTGGTTATTTTCAACCCAACTTTGTGTCAAAAAACGGACAACCCCAACCTGATGAGTTCAGTTAACTCAGAGAATGTTCATATTTGACCCAAGCATGGGTTAAAACAGCCCAGCATTTTGAATTAAAACAACCAAGCATAGGTTAAATTACAACCCAACAGGTTGGGTTCATCCCTTTTTGACCCATTGCTGGGTAGAAAATAACCCAGCATTTTTTTAAAAGTGCACTCAAGATGAAATACACTAATGCTGGGTGCACACCAAAAGATAATCTGGGCCGATTTCCCTTCTTTCGACAATCCTAGCTATGTCCCGATTATCTTGATGATTCTGGTGTGAGGTGTGTTAAGAGTGTCTGAATCTAATCGGAAGAACGGCGGAGTCGCCCCGATCGCAAATTGTATATATTAAACATGTTTAATATTTACGACCAGAACTCCTTACAGTATGTCTGGGGGGAACCCCGAAGACTAACGCTCCTGAGATTATTACGTAAAATAAAACAATATCCAATCAGAAAGCGAAATGATGGAAGACGGAAGCAGTCATTGCGCAGCACAAAGTGAAGTTGATGCAAAGTGAACTTGTACGTACACACCATGTTTTCGCTGTCTCCAGCTGCTCCATTCGTTTTACTTTGTTATCTGACGATGACACCAACGTAACCGCTAAAATGTACATTTATAATTGACTGACATGTTTGTCTCAACGAAAATGAACCTTCCGACAACCACACAATGTCGCAAGCGCTCTTGGCAAACAGATGAGAGGTTTGAAAAGGACATTGATGCACACAGGCAAGAGAGTTCGGGTCTTCTCGTTGCCGTTCAGAAAAAACACATTCATTTTTAAATTACCCGAGACCCGATGCCGCTATTATTGTACCCGACCCGTGTCCGAGGCACATGTGAAACTTTTAGACCCGAACCCGATCGGGTCTCGGGTCGGACCTCGGGTTTTCGGATCTAAGTGGACCCGTGAAGACCTCTACCCAGTAGTGTTGTAGTTCTCGAGACCGAGACCGGTCTCAAGACCACTTTTTAAAGGTCTTGGTCTCGTCTCGGAATCAACCACATTTTTACTCGGTCGCGTCTCGGTCAAAGGGGACTCGGAATTTTATTTCAAGACCGGTCAAGACCACAACTGATGGCACATCACAAATTTATTTTTTATCATTAATTTTATGCAGTTTATTCAGGTTTGGCATATGATGTTGGCATTGTTAAAGCATTGTTTAAGTTTCTCCCAATGACAATTTTTCTAATTTTATTACTAAAAACACCTGAATTGTGTTAAGTGGATGGCAAGCCATGGAAAGACAGTTCAGAATAAATGGTTAAGGTTATTTCAGCTATTAATTGTTTGTTCACTTTTATTTGCTTTTAGACAAAGATCAATTCCCACATATCTGCAATGCCATTGATTATTATTTTATCAACTTCTCTGATGGCACAACACACGCACGCACGCACGCGCGCACATTCTGGTTTCCATGTTTTTTGGGGACATTCCATAGACGTAATGCATTTTATTCTGTACAAACTGTATATTCTATTCCCCTTACCTGCCCCATTCCCTAACCCCAACCATCACAGGAAACTGTCTGATACCTTAGATTTTCAAGAAACATCATTCTGTTTGATTTATAAGCTTGTTTCCTCATGGGGACATCAAAATGTCCCCACAAGGTCACAAAAATACTGGTATTCCTATCTTTGTGGGGACAATTGGTCCCCCCAACGTGATAATTACCCGGCCGCACGCGCGCGCACACACACACACACACACACACACACACACACACACACACACACACACACACACACACACACACACACACATACAGACAAGAAGTGCCTAATCATATGCATATTCCACATTTTATCATAAGTTTTTTAATGCAGTGACTTGCACTGGTCTTGGTCTTGTCTCGGTCTCGGCCTGTCTTGGTCATAACTTGGTCTCGGTTTAGGTGGTCTTGACTACAACACTAGTACCCAGCATAACATTCCTACCAATGCATACCAATGCATAAGATTCATGCATTTGGCAGACACTTTTATCTAAAGTCACTTGCAGAGCATTCAAGCTATACATTTTCATCAGTAGGTCAATATGTGTGTTCCCCAGGATTCGAATCACCAACCTTTTGTACTGCTTGAGCTACAAGAACACAAACAAACCATATTTAACACAAGCAGGACTAATTTCTGTGTGAAATCTTCTGGTAAACCATTCTTACGCAAGACCTCCCATTTTATTAATTGCCTTAGCTTAAAGAATGAGGGTCTTACTAAAAATATATCCAAATTTGTCTAGACCATGTGTGCTAACTGCTAATCCATCTATTTTTAAAAACATTCTTCAACTCAGCGTTTTCTTCACAAGCCTGACTCAATGCCATGGACTGCTTTATTGCCACATACCTAGAGGATAAAACAGAAATATTGATGTTAATTTCCTGTGTTGATCTGAGGCGGGACAGGTAAGTGCACTCAGATCAAAGGCTGGGGCCGCAAGTCTTAAACCAAACAGCCTTCAGCACCGAGGTCCGGAAGCAAGCCCTTAAATCCAGATCTGATCCATACCCCACTACACTCTCCACTACACCAGAAGAAAGATCAACTCCACCCATAGATTGATTTCTGAGAACATTGCTATAGACACAATTAGAAACACATGAAAGGTCTATATGCTGACCACTCACTCTCATTCTTAAAAAAGTGCTTAACCTTTTGTGGGAAAGATCTTGGGTGAGATTTGCTTTGAGCATCTGGGGTGAGTAATGGTGGAGGATGCCAATCAATACCTCTTTGCCTGATGATTGCCATTCAGGGTGTAATTGCATGGGGTCTATTTTCCTCCAAAGGAACATAACTGCCCCTTTCATCTATTCACTTTTTGTAGACTCTACCATTTTGGCCTTTGTCTAACCTCTAATGGCTCAAAGACCAAGACAGGTGCTCGAAAGCTATGGATTTTATTACTGACGGACACATTAAACTAAGCACATGCATGTGACCTTCTACTTTAAATAAGACCTTATGGAGCATTCAGACTTGAAGTCTGAATACAGCAGTCGTGAACGTCAAGGACCGTTGGCTAAAACCCCAAAGGCTGGTTTGTTTTCCTGAGGTGTGAACATGGCCATGTGGTGACATGCCAGATACATCTGCACCAGCTGTCTCCACCACGACTGTCTGTACTTTTGAAGCCAAACCTCCCACCGCTATAGCACCAGCCATATCGCGTGAATACATTATCGGCTTTCGGCACGTCGATGAGCTACAGCTTCATCGCACCTCTCAACCAAGAATCCCGCTAATTATGTACAGAGACTCTACGGTGTCGGTCCTGAATGTTGTTGAGGACAACTGCACATTAAAATGGATGTCAGGGGCTGGCAATGTTCATGCACTTTAACAAGGCGGTGTTGTGGACCAGATCTTGAGCCGTAGAGTTGATTGAAGACAATCTGCTCACGGTATGGAAGATGCACAGAGGGAGAACAGAAGGGAGGTGAGGGAAACACTTGTCTGAATCTGTACAGGGGGTGGATGAAGCAGAAGGAAGGAGAGATGGATGAACACTGGAACAGACTGCTGAGCAGAACGTCTACCCCCTGCTCAGAGCTTTGGCTTCTGCTCTTGGTCACCATAAAACCTCTTTCGCCCAACCGAACTTCTAGAACTTTCCTTCATCTTCTCCTCGCAGATTTCTTCATTTGGGACTCAAGACTCAGACATTTGTTCCTGAAAGGAGCAAACTTTGTCCACTACAGTATGTACTACCACCTTCTGTCCGAAACAGAAGTAACGAAGACGGCTTGAGGGTTTCCTCTACAACAATTAAATACACTTGAAAGTAATAATGTAACTGCAGCTATCTTTATAAAGTACTATCTTATCTTATCTAGATCTTTCAGTCTTGTTTAAATCTGAAGAAATGCAAAACATTACAGTTGTCTTCGGTAACCTCTACTTAAAAATGAAACCATGAATTCAGTGACAGACACAGAAAAATACAGACAGACAAATAGTTAGATGATAGATTAATAGATAAATGGATTGATAGACGGAAAGACAGATAAGATAGACAGAGAGACAGAAAGACATACAAATAGATAGCCAGACAGACAGGCAGACATACAATAGAAAAATAGATGGATTGTTAGATGGAGAGACAGATAAGATGTATGGATGGATGTATAGATGGATGTATGGTTGGATGATGTATAGATAGATAAGATGAATGGATGGATATACATCCACATGAAGAGAGAGACAGATGGATAGACAGATAACATGCATGAGCAAAAGGACGAATGAAAGGACAGACAGACTGACGGACAGCCAGGCAGATGAGCAGACAGACAGACGGACGGACGATAGAAAGATAGATGGCTTGTTAGACAGAAAAACAGATAAGATGAATGAATGGATGGATAGACACACAAAGAGACAGACAGATGGATAGACAGATAAGACAGATAGATACAGAGATAACATGCATGGGGAGAAGAATGAATGGAAGGACAGACGGGCAGATGAGCAGACAGAAAAACAGATAGACAGACAAACAGACAGACAAATAGAAAAATAGACAGATGGATTGTTAGATGGAAACACAGATAAGATGGATGGATAGATAAGATGAATGATGGATGGACGGACAGAGACACAAAGAGATAGCAAGATGGATAGACAGATAAGACAGATAGATAGACAGATAACATGCATGGGCGGAAGGACGAATGGAAGAACAGACGGACAAACAGACAGGCAGATGAGCAGACAGACAAACAGACAGACAGATGAATAGATATATAGAAATGTCAGTCATGCATATAGATAGACAGAGACAGACACACAAAAATATCAAAAGACAAATAGTTAGACGATAGATTGATTGATTGATAGATAGATAGATGGATTGATAGATGGATTAATAGACGGAGAGACAGACAGACATACAAACAGACAGACAGACAGACAGACAGACGAATAGATGGATGGATAGGTGGATGGACACACTTATAAGACGGACATACAATAGAAAGATAGATAGATGGATTGTTAGATGGAGAGGCAGATAAGATGAAAGGATGGATAGACATACACACAAATAGATAGACAGATGGATAGAGAGATAATACAGATATATAGACAGATAACATGCATGGGCGGAAGGATGAATGGAAGGACAGACAGACAGCCAGGCAGATGAGCAGACAGACAGACGGACGGACGATAGAAAGATAGATAGATGGCTTGTTAGACAGAAAAACAGATAAGATTAATGAATAGATGGATGGATAGACACACAAAGAGACAGACAGATGGATAGACAGATAAGACAGATAGATACAGAGATAACATGCATGGGGATAAGAATGAATGGAAGGACAGATGGGCAGATGAGCAGACAGACAAACAGATAGACAGACAAATAGAAAAATAGACAGATGGATTGTTAGATGGAAACACAGATAAGATGGATGGATAGATAAGATGGATGATGGATGGACGGACAGAGACACAAAGATATAGACAGAGAGATAGACAGATAAGACAGATAGATAGACAGATAACATGCATGGGCGGAAGGACGAATGGAAGAACAGACGGACAAACAGACAGGCAGATGAGCAGACAGACAAACGGACAGACAGATGAATAGATATATAGAAATATAGAAATGTCAGTCATGCATATAGATAGACAGAGACAGACACACAAAAATACAGAAAGACAAATAGTTAGATGATAGATTGATTGATTGATAGATATTAGATGGATTGATAGAAGGAGAGACAGACAGACATACATGCAAACACACAGATAGACGAATAGATGGATGGACACACGTATAAATAGACAGACAGACGGACATACAATAGAAAGATAGATGGATTGTTAGATGGAGAGGCAGTTAAGATGAAAGGATGGATAGACATACACACAAATAGATAGACAGATGGATAGAGAGATAATACAGATATGTGACAGATAACATGCATGGCCGGAAGGACGAATGGAAGGACAGACGGACAGACAGACAGACAAGCAGACAGGTGGATGGATGGACAGACACATGAAGAGATAGACAGAAGAATAGACAGACAGATAGATAACATGCATTGGCAGAGAGACAAATGGAAAGACAGACGGACAGAAGAGCGGCTGAATGGACTGACACACGAAGAGATAGACAGATGGATAGACAGATAAGACAGACAGATAGATAACATGTATGCGCAGAAGAAGAATATAATAATAATAAAAAATGTATAATAATAAAATAATTGTAATAAGAACTTTTCTTTCTTTTTCTTAATACTTAGAAAGACTTTGTCTATGAAGCACCACAAGAGCCTTAACTAATTGCACCATGGGGATTAATAAAGCTTTAACTTAAAAAACTAAACTAGAACATTACTTGAAATATGCATATCAAATCTTTTTAAGTTTACATTATATTGTATTTGATTTTGTGACAATGAAAGGCTTTCAAAAGCTCTTCTACAGACTTGTGAGCATACATGGTCAGGGCTGTTGCCCCGATTCATAGTGTAGGTGGAGGTAAACCTTTGAGGTCTAATCACACACATGGCCCAACAGTAATCTGTCATGTTCATTAGCACTTGCCGTGTACATCGCATTATCCACAGTGCACCATAATGGCACAAATTACACCATCATCCTCAGCTATAATCACCCCACTTTTCCACAGCCATTAAAACAAGCAAAGAAAAACCCAGAGCCTTCAGAGACTGAAAACACAGACCAAAAAGGCAACAAAACACACAAAATGTGCCATTCTTACATCCCCCCCTAATGACGATCTGCTTCGTAAATCACAAATAGTGTAGTACAGAAATTAAAATAATATTATGAAATTAGATTAGACGTTTGGGATTGTCTAGCAAGACCTTGTTTCTCTCCAACTTTTTGATTTAGGAACTCAATAAAGCAGAAGTCAAATGATGTGATGTTACCGACCTCCACATGCCTAATAGCTTCATTGTTTTTTTAATAGTTACATTGTGAAATGGCCAAACCTAACACATCTGCAATGCACACCAACTAATCATTGTTCCCCTGTAACCACTGACCTCTGCATATGCAAAACCATCTGCACTCATTCAGCTCCGGCATAACATTTTTTTCGAAAATGAAAAATCTTTCAACAAGTTCTTTACGGATTTACATATCCTCAGTACAGGAAATTCAATAAATGGAAACACCTCAGACGTCTCTACAGCTAGACTAATCTCTCATTTAGACAAACCAAAAATGCTAAATGTGCACCACCCTTGCTGCAAGTGTAGACACTCCCATAGACAACTAACCTTACACCGACATAACATGATAGGAAATAACAGGTTCTTGAGAGAGATTATGATTTCTTAAGGAATATGGGAACATTTATTCTCACAGAGCTTTCAATTTCCTGACAATAAAGAAATGAGATGTTGTTGACAAGATGGATGTCAGACACATGCTCATTAAAAAAAGGCCCGCAATTACAGTGAGGTGGAGCTCTGAGTGATGATGTGAAGAAATGTCAGAAAAGAAAGCATGTACGTACAGACATTTCAGAAGAACTTTTCAAGCTCGTGATGTCTGCCGGGTTAAGATTGATCCTGTACTAACAAGAAAACTATTTTCTGCCAAAGCAGGGTTGACATTTACTGGAATAATAGGACACAGCGAGGGCGGTTTGGAGCTTTGGAAATGTCTGTACAGTGTAAACATTATAGAAACTAAAATCCGAGAATTTTCATTCAGATGGCCCTGTTGTCCAGTAAGTGATTGTGATCTGGTCCTTCTCCTTCAGACTGACAGAAGTATTCAGGCCTGACTAAGCCTGTGTTTATGACATCATCCGTGAGACTTGTGTGTCTGGAGTTAGGACCAGAATTATCTTTTATTGTGACATAGGCGGTTCCCCTATTTTATGTTTATTATATATAAAAGGGTGTGAGCGCAGTGATTATTTTCTAAGAGCATACATACACCAGTGGGGCAATCTGCTTTGACTTTGGATGATGCACAAAAAAAATACTATTCCCCACCACATATAGTAGCATCATTCACATAGTTTAACATTAAATTACATGTGTACGTTAATGTACAAACTGACTTCACCCTTAAAGGAATAGTCTACCCTTTTGCCATATTAAACTATGTTATTACCTCAACCTAGACAAATTAATACATATCTATATTTTTTCAATGCGTGCACTGTACAGCGCGTCGTGAATGTGTTAGCATTTAGCCTAGCCCCATTCATTCCTATGGTACCAAAAAAAAGTTTTATTTTGTGGCACCATACTTACTGGTATAACTCCTCATGTAACAGTCTTTAAATATGGAAAACACGGAAGTGTTTGGTGGCTTCCCTGTTTGGTACCATAGGAATGAATGGGTCTAGGCTAAATGCTAACACATTTACGACGCGCTGTACAGTGCACGCATTGAAAAAAGATAGGTATGTATTAATTCATCTAAGTTGAGGTAATAACATAGTTTAATATGGCAAAAGGGTAGACTATTCCTTTAACTGCAAGAAACATTGATCTGTTTGGGATAAACAGGAAAGCATACTGCAAAGCACCATACTTGATTTTATCATATACCACATACTAAATTACAACAATAACAGGTTTACCAATGTAATATAAAGCATATTTATTCATTAACATTCAAAAGTGACCTATTTTTAAATGGAAATAAAAAATAAAATTGGCCAATCTCACTTTGTCAGAAAAATATTGTCAAAAACGGTCCCTAGCTGTAACTGGGTCAGTACCCTTTCAAAAAGTAAATCTTTGCACCTAAAGAGTGCATATTAGTACCTCAGAGCTATATTTTGGTACCAAAGAGTGCATATTATTACCTCAAAGATACTGTACATATTGGTACCAACCTATCTATATCTAAAAGGTATACTAGGACCATTTAAAAGGGTACTGCCCCGTCGAAGCCGATGATGTAGTGGACAGTGCTCCGACATATGGTGCAAATGCACTTCCGGCGACCCGAGTTCGAATCCCGGCTCAAGGTCCTTTGCCGATCCCATACCCCTCTCTTCACCCTATACTTTCCTGTCGCCTTTCAATTACTACTGTCTATCAATAAAGGCAAAATGGCCCAAAAATATAACTTAAAAAAAAAAAGGGGTACTGCCCCAGTGACACCTAGGGACCATTTTTGATCTTTTTTTTTCTGACATTATGGACTTAGGGCTTGAGCTCACGCATGAAGAACCAATATTTTTAGTTAACGCTATGCAAAAGGTACAAACCCCAAAGTAAACGATGACGCATGTTATTGTCTCCAACATAAATCTCTTTTCTTGGACTACAACAAAAACAGACGGATTGTACGCAACAATTTACTTCCTGGGAATGGTGATGTAGAGAGGACCGAAATTATCATAATTCCTCCCGCTTTGGACTCACAGCCTGTAAGTTAACTTCTGTCAGCATTGTACTGTGAGTGAATCTTTCAAACATGGTAAGGAGCGTCACGTTTCTGGCGGACAACAGAGATATTCAAACCAATCACAACGTACAGATTAGCTGGCAAATCAGGGACAGAGCTTTTCAAATCGATTAGTTTTTTTTTAAATCAGTGCATTTTAGAAAACCAGTTTACCTGGAGCTGCAAAAATGTACGGTATGTGGACATTTTTTTTTTTTAACCATAAACCACACGAACACACTGTATTATACCGAATACACAAAACAACATTGTTTTTAGCAATGAAATAAGTGCACTTATTTATGCCTAGAATACCCATGCATAAATTCGGGCCTTTTCTGGAGTGTATTGTGTGTATGTATATTGTGTGTATGTGTGTACAGAGTCAGAGGACATTAACACATGTTTTATTTACCCAGAAATCTACAGGTCTAAATTAAATTCTGATCAATGGATCCACAAGGGCAGGGATGGTAAATATATACATAATATATATCATATTGCTATGACAGAAAAAGAAAGATAGAGAGAGAAAGAGAGAGAGTGAGAGAGAAAGCAATTTACAATGTTTTTATATGCAATTGTAAATGAAGTATACAGCAGGAAAAATGAAGAACCAAAAGAGGATATTTTCAACACTTGAATTGACACCCCCTTTTTACACTTAGCCCTGACACATACTCCACAGAAGCACTTGAACAAACACACTTCCAGCTATGAAAGCTCAACTGCTTGCAGTTTTTAGTTCCACATTGTGTCAGAATTAAATTCATGCAATGCTAGAAGCTTCATTAACGTAAATTGTCTTTGGTTTCTTCTTTTAGGTAAACTACTTTCTTTGTGGAGTGACAGTTATATTATTTTTGCTTATTTCATAAACACATTTTATCCAAAGCGACACACAAATGTGAAAACTTCACAGTTGGTATAAGTTCACATCTACTAACCTGAAGATCACCACATTCAGTTATCTCTATCGCACCCATTTTAATAGGGTTTGTTATAGCCATTGCATGCGTTATATACAAGACTTGTACTGTCAGTTTTAATACATCATTCTGAACTTTACACAACACATGCTGTCTATAGTCATTTTTAATAACTATGATTATTTGTTATAATTTCCAGAAAGAGAAGCTATTCCAGTTTCTACACTATTTAACGGTTTCATTTCTGCTATATTCTCATGCTGATTGTTGCCTTTCAGAGACCGGCTTAAGCAAACCTGCCAGATATCCGCTCTTTAATGCAATCAAATGCATGAACAGACCTGTAATGAAAAAACAGGATAAGACGGAACAAGAGCCTTAGCACAGAGGTGCTACTGACGAACAATAAAATGAGATCCATTCAGCGGTGGGACACACAGACCCAATCACATATTCATGCCATTTTCCATTCATCCAATCATCTTAATCAGGACATTGCATCTTGGGAATCAAAGGCGAGATGATTGAACTTCCATTAAAGAGGTCTTTCAGTGATTCATATGGAGATGCAGAGAGAACAGAGGCGACAGGTTTGCTACTGTATACCTCCGCTCGAACCGCACACATGAACCGCCCGGGGAAAACTGTTACCATGGAGAACCAAAGACTGAGCATAACCTTTCATGGAAATAAACCTATCTCCAGATCACTTGTAAAGGTGAGGTGGGCGCCAGAGTGGGGGTCTGACAAAGGTCTGGTTTTATATGACTGAGATTGAGTCAAGTTGGGTTTTGGGGGAGAGAATCTGATATTTAATTCCCAAACAGTATTAGGACACTTTTAGACAAATAAAACTATATTCATTGTATTGTATTAGATACAAAATATCAAACCAACTAACCTAACCCTAAAGCAAACCTCCTGTAGAAAAGCAGACTAAAATATTAATGACTCATGCTGCACTCATATTGATGTAACCCCCCACTAGCACCTGTAAAAGGGTAGCAAGTTGAAAAATCTTTGAAGCTGTGACTTAACTAAAGCATATGGCCACTACATGTGGCTAACAAAAAATGTAAATGCTCTCCTTTAGAACATATGGTGGTGCGGGAGAGATAATTTTACTTTGTCCATGTTTTTGCTGATGGGTGTCAGACTTTGCTGTTGACTTCAAACACATAAACGCACAGCAGGAAAGACATTACAAAATGTGTTAATGAGTGAGAGAGCGAGGAAGAGAGAGAGCGATGAGGGAAAAGAGGAGCTGGCGCTCCATCAGCAGGTCTGTGAAGGCGGGACGAGGTAAGTTACGCCATCTGTGACTCTGACACTTGCTTTTAAAGGCCATTAGCACACTTACTAAGGGTCACACACCAGTGCTCACATACACACAAGCACACACAGACATGTTTAAGTACATGCATAAACTAATGGATTAGTTTACCCAAAAATAAAAAATCTTAACACATTCTCATGTTATTCCAATGTTTCTTTTATACTGAAACACAAAAGGAGACATTTTAAAGTATGTACTGATAGCTGTGTGCATGGTACTGAGAGCTCCACCCATTTTTTTCTTAGATGATTTACATAAGTCATACAAGTTGGAATGACATGAAGGTGAGCAAATACTTGATCATAAACTTGATCACTTGATAAAATAATTTTCGATTTTAGGTGAACTACACTTTCAAGGATGTGTAGCACGTATCTGCAATCTCTCTGAGCATCAACTAAATGTTAAATATACACTGCTGGTGTACAAGTGCTGGTCATATAATTAGAATATCATCAAAAAGTTGATTTATTTCAATAATTACATTCAAAAAGTGAAACTTGTATATTATATCATTCATTACACACAGACTGATATATATTTCAAATGTTTATTTATTTTAATTTTGATGATTACAACTGACAAGAAGGAATATCTCAAAGTATCTCATAAAATTAGAATATTACTTAAGACCAATACAAAAGGATTTTTAGAAATCTTGGCCAACTGAAAGTATGTACATGAAAAGTATGAGTTGGGGATCCCTTTGCCTGAATTACTGCAGCAATGCGGCATGGCATAGAGTCGATCAGTCTGTGGCACTGCTCAGGTGTTATGAGTGCCCATGTTGCTTTGATAGTGACCTTCAGCTCTTCTGCATTGTTGGGTCTGGCATATCACATCTTTCTCTTCACAATACCCCATAGATTTTCAATGGGGTTAAGGTCAGGCGAGTTTGCTGGTCAATTAAGAACAGGGATCCCATGGTCCTTAAACCAGGTACTGGTAGCTTTGGCACTGTGTGCAGGTGCCAAGTCCTGTTTGAAAATTAAATCAGGTATAAAACATCCTGGTATATGGCTGCGTTGACCTTGAACCTCAGAAAACACAGTGGACCAACACCAGCAGATGACATGGCATCCCAAACCATCACTGACTGTGAAAACTTTACACTGGACCTCAAGCAACGTGGATTGAGTGCCGCTCCTCTCTTCCTCCAGACTCTGGAACCCTGATTTCCAAAGGAAATGCAAAATGTACTTTCATCAGAGAACATAACTTTGGACCACTCAGCAGTCCTTTTGCGAGACGCTTCTGACGCTGTCTGTTGTTCAAGAGTGGCTTGACACAAGGAATGCAACAGCTGAAACCCATGTCTTGCATACGTCTGTGGTTCATAAAGCACTGACTCCAGCTGCAGTCCACTCTTTGTGAATCTCCCCCACATTTTTGAATGGGTTTTGTTTCACAATCCTCTCCAGGTTGCGGTTATCCCTATTGCTTGTACGCTTTTTTCTACCACATCTTTTCCTTCCCTTCGCTTCTCTATTGATGTTCTTGGACACTGAGCTCTGTGAACAGCCAGCCTCTTTTGCAATGACCTTTTGTGTCTTGCCCTCTTTGTGCAAGGTGTCAATGGTCTTCCCCATTATTGTGTAGCTTACAGAACTAGACTGAGAGACCGTTTAAAGGCCTTTGCAGGTGTTTTGAGTTAATTAGCTGACTAGAGTGTGACACCAGGTGTCTTCAATATTGAACCTTTCCACAATATTAAAATTTTCTGATACTATATTTGTGATTTTCCTTAGTTGTCAGTTATAATCATCAAAAAGAAATAAACATTTGAAATATATCAGTCTGTGTGTAATGAATGAATATAATATATACATTTCACTTTTAATGAATGTAAATAGTGAAATAAATCAACTTTTTGAGGCTATTCTAATTTTATGACCAGCACCTGTATATGAGGAAGATTACAGGTGATTTTGAAAGACAAGCATGCTTCAGGGCTCTAGTCTGTGACAGGAAAATAAACATTTGTGAGATTTTTTTGAAAATTTAGTTGGCAGTCAGTGACAGATGTGAAATCTTCATGTGTCAATGCACGGTCTAACCAGATTTCATCATGTAAGGCAGCGTTAGCATTTACTTTAGAGTGAATTGTGTGACCCTGCCTGTGAAAACCAAAAATATCAGATTGAGTTTTCTACATAAGCTCATCCTACATAATGTAGAGAACATTCTGTGAAAATATAACCATGATATCTTTAATATTAACTGAGTAAGATAGATCATGTGAAAAATTAAAATCAAGAAAAACCAATAACTGGAATCAAACTTTGATGCTCCTAATCTCATCATTAGATTGAGACTTTTGCAAATGCATGACCATTTTAAGCTGGCACTTTTAAAAAAATAGTTCAGCATTGAACAACATTTAAAATTGCAAACAACCACACAATCTTTACAAAAAAGAGCCACTATCATAACAAATATGGTGGAATTTGCTGAAAGTCAAAAAGGCCAAGCGAAGATATGGAAGGAGCCAGAAAAGATGACAGCTGGTGACAGGATGGAGGGAGGAAGATGCTCTAGTCACTGTTAATGATGCTAGTAGTTTAGTGAACATTCGTTCGCATTGAACTCCTTTACATAAACATCATCTGAAAGAGCAGCACTATCATTACACACACGCTCACTACAACTTTTTTCTCACATAAACTGTCTTACTCATTCAAGCCCTGTAATCCATCAGCATCCGTCACTTCTCACGCTTTGCAGTTCGCACAACAGCCTTTGCAGAGAGCGTTGACTTCCAAACTATTTATCAAACACGGCTGACCTACGTGACACGTTAATCGGTTGACTTACAAAGTAAAGCTTAAAGCCGCATTCCTGGCCTTTAACGGGAGACAGTTACATGTTTGATCGCCGTTTTAAATGAGAGCCAAGAGGCTTTGAGGAACTGCAATTTTGCTGAATTGCTCCAGATTAAGGTTAATTATGTAATATTTCATTTCTGATAAACGTAGCAGCGTCGATCAGATAAAAGGTCTATCGCGGAGAAATCTGGAACCGTTTAACTTTGTGTAATTTTACTGAGACATGTTTGAAGTGTTTAAGAAATGGCTTAATTATACATGTTAAGATTACAATTCAAAGTAAAATTAGAAGAAAAAATCTGCTTCTACAAGCAAATAGCAATGAGAAGCTATGATTTATAGCAAAGATATCCAACTCCGGTCCTGGAGGGTCACAATCTGGCAGAGTTTTGTTCCAACCCTAATCAAATACACTTGAACAAGCTATTTAAAGTCTTTAGGAATAATGTCTGTCTGAAAAAGGTCTCTCATTCACTTCTTTAATATTCCATATATAGTAAATGACCGCAACTCCTTCAAAAGTTTACACATCAAGACTTTTGATCTTTGAAGGGAGTTGGGCTGATGTGACGCTCTGCAATTTCCAGTCACAGATAGAGCGACCATACAGCTAAAGCGATCACCAGTTGCGGAGTGATATGTAGACGATACGAAATGGTGAAGCGGTTACTGTTTTACTTTTATAAGTACTAATAAGCACTAAAATATGCTAGTTACACACAAGCTAATAGGAAATAGTGAGTTGGCAAGAGGGCATTAGATGTACACTCAAAATCAAAGTGCATCAAAGTGCATTGTGGGTTATAAAGCTGTTCACTCAGGTTTTGGACTTCACTACAAAATGCAAAGTTGCAAATAATGTTGCTTTAATACTGTGTTCTTCATAAAGCTGCAGGTTTTACAGGATTGTGAGGAAGTGTAATGCTGTTAAAGATGTTGTCAAAGGTGTATGCGTGTACCCATATGGTGGGTGTATTTGTCCACAAAAGCTTCCATCTGTCTGCAAGATGTAAAACATCCTAATGGGTCCCATCCCCAACCTGGGGCTATACGTTACCCACAGAGCTACTTCATCTCTGTCACACATACACAGTATACCAATGCTTTTCTGTACCTACAAAGATCCGTCTCTCAACATGGCCACACACAAGCATTTACACATATTAATATTAAGCAAAAACATGTGCATGCATAACCAAACACAAACAGACATGCTTCTAAAGGTGTGTAATATACTGCCTCATCAAACATCACACAGTAAATATACTAACAGACACTAACGCATTTCATACAGTACATGTACCTACACACAAAGCAATAACCTATAATAGTAATAACAACACATGTCCTAGCCAGAGCTAATACAGTGAGCACTAAAAGCCTGTCAACACAAATACACAAACATGTCCACTGTAAACACACTCTGCCCTAACATGCTACTAACAGAGAATTGTGAGGCACAGGATACAAAAACAACAACAGATGTGTCCTAACCATGGTGTAAAAATAAAATGACTTGAAGGATTTTCCATGTACTGTATATAGTACTGTGCAAAAGTCTTAGGCCACCATGCCAGAATTAGATTAGTTGTTTTTGCAATGTTAAAGTGATGATATATAATTGTTTCTCCATCTCTTTAATATAATACATCCAGAAAATACAGGAAATGTTTATGTAGTATTAAAAACTGTATAAAAATGTAAACTGATGCGTCAAGATTTTAGGGTAAACTCTGCTTCCATTTGAGCCATAGCAGGAAACTGCAGGATCTCTTAAACCTAAATGAAATGAAATCCTAATTTCTAATTTTAAATAAATTAGTCTTTTTACTTCATTCTGCTCAAAAACCCTCAAGATGTGTTTAGTGCCAAGAGAGGTCACACTAAACACCGACGATGCCTAAAGAAGACATTTTAGTCCTGAAAATGTGTTTTTATATATATACATATTTCCTGTATTTTCTGTTTGTATCTTAATAAAATAGATTGAAAAATAAAAATGGATGGACATTTAAACTTCTAAAACAACTAAATAAGTCTGGTGGTGGTGGCCTAAGACTTTTGCACAGAAGTGTATGCTGGACTCTTATTGGGCGCTTTCATTTTGAAATGAAACTTAATGCCCTGACCATAGGCTGTTTTTAAACAATTAAACAATTTAAAAAAAAATTTTGTCTACAAGACAGTTTCAAAAATTCAAGCAAACACAAATTCAAGCAAATTAGTAGCTTTCAATTAAGAGGCCCTACACATTTGACGGTGGTTTCTAAAGCCTTTATTTGGCTTTTTGATTGTGAATTATGTCCAAAGATTGTGAATTATATCCAACTTCAATTTCAAAATGCAATGAGAAGCTACGGTAGCTGCCACATGACAAACATTTCGTTGTCTAATGGTGCTTTTCCATTGCATAGTACCCCACGGTTTGGTTTAGTTTGGGTCGGGTCAGCTTACTTTTTGGAGCTTTTCCATTGGGTGCAGTACCCAATACTTATTTTCGTACCACCTCGGTTGGGGTTCCAAGCGACCCGAGCTGATACCAAATGTGGCGCAAAACACAGTAGATCACTGATTGGTCAATTGTCACTAAGCGTCATCGCTATAATGTAAAATATTAGCTTTACCTTTAGTGCTAGCTTGCGCTGTCTCGAGGAAAATTTTTGTCATCTGTGCTCTGCTATAAGTTCCCAAACTCCCTTTTAGCAATGAAAAACATTCACAGGTTGATAACCAGGGACATTGTAACAGTTTGTGGCGGAACATTCGCGACGAGCACGTCAGTATTATATGCTTAAATGCAACTTCAATGAGGCTCAGTGGAGTGCGTCAACTACTGACGTCATGGGTGTTTAAACCGAAACTGTCAAGAGAGATAGAGGTAACCTTAGTGATAAACGCGATGTGCAAACATCTATTTGTGGTGGCCAATTTTAATTTTGTGGCGGACTGAGAAATAAATAAATGAATGGGAATATACAACGATGCTCTCACTTGTATGATGTCACAGCAGTATGCAGCGTAAATATAACGACACGCCTATAATCCCTCCCACTGCGAAGTGATACCAAACTCGATGGAAAAGATAACCAAGCCAAAGTGAGGTGAGCTGACCCGACCCAAACTAAACTAAACCATGGGGTACTATGCAATGGAAAAGCGCCATTCGAGGCTCCTGTAGATACATGGCAACTTCAATGTAAGGAGACCCACGATGTATGTAGATAAAGCAGCACAATCCAAGGTAAAAAAACAACAACTCCAGTTCATAATGTAAGGTCGTTACAGACCCCTCACAATATAGTTATGTATATTATATTACAGTTCTGTCAAGAGATCCTTTTAAAAGTTACACAATGCACCTTTAAAATCATCTCTAGGTAGGTCTAGTCACACTTTATCAGCAGTCAATAAACACATCAAAATCTTGTTGATGATTATGTGACAGCTCAAACGTGTACAGCATGCTTCCCTGTGTTAAAATTAAAGAGCAAGGGACATAATAGCATTATTGTATGTCAAAATAACATATAAGGAGATGTCAAAAGCATGTAGCAGATGTATGCCTGTGGCTTTTAAATGCTAATAGCTGGAAAGAGACACAGTGTGACATCTAAGCCTGATTTTCCTTTTCGGTCAGCTATTTATCACTGAGCTGCAGGGTCGCTTTGTGTCCCAGAATCACAGAAGCCGCCATCACACTAACATGGCCACTATCAACAGAATGGACAACAGCCAGTTACTTACACCAGGGGCTATGTAGTGGCCAATAACACTGAAACCGAGCCAGACAGAGACCAAAATGCCATCCAAACCAGCCAGCTAAAGATTTAACAGGCACATAACACTGAGAAGAAACAACATGATGTCTAAATTGGAGTGTGAACTTTTTACAACAAGATTTCTATATCAATGAGCTTTGCAGGTGACTTTTGGAAAACCCAAATAGCATCCATACAGTCTCACTGGCACACACAAAAATGGCACTTCTGAACAAGATGCCTGACATGTAGTCATACAGGGGCTGTATATATTTGGGTGTTTTATATCTCTTTGGGTGTTTTTATGTCTCTTTTGTCCACTTTCGACTGCCTCTGTCCTGATTATTTTGAAGGGATGGTCTGTTGGCGAGCCCCTCTGCATCCTTTAAACACAAGATGCCACCTCCTGGTTACTGTATTTCTCCTCTGCCACATTAAAGAAACAGCTAACCACCCCAAAAAACCTATGTGGCGTACATAAGGAAAGACAAGAAAAAACATCAAAGCTGAAGCTCTGAAATCGCTTTTGATTTTATGTTGAATAATAAAAAGAAACAAAATAAAAAAAATCTCTGATGCCCTTAGATCACTGATTCTTGTGTGGGCTGTAACCAAACAACCACCAGATGAAATATGCAAATTAGAAAAAGAGATTTAAGAGCAACACTATAAATAAACAATTTAAGTAACATTAACAGCAACATTTTGTTTTTTCCTCTGAGAAGGCTATCCTAATGTGTGAGAAGACACCTGCAAAATAGATCATAAACATATGTATTGCTTTTATGGTTTCTTTATATTTCCTGGCAGTGTCATTGAATGAAAAGGGTCAAGAGAAAATAATGGCAAAATTTTCACTTTTGGGAGAGCTTTTGGTTTAACGGCTCTAAATGAAGGTCGGTTATTCACACAGTCACCTCAAGCACTGAAGGCCTCTAATTTATAGTCAGAAGGTTGTGATCCTCTTGGGGTCCGAGCCTGTACTTCACCTGCTCTTAACCTTTGAGGTCAGACATTACAAACACACATAATGCTAATTGAAAAGGGTGGTCAATAAACTTTCATTGATCTTCACAATGTTAGATCCCTGTTTGCAGGTGAAAATATGTAGGCTTATAGAAAATGATAAAAAAAATTGTGAAATTAGTTGTTTGCTTTAAGGAACACTGCACTTTTTTGAAAATATGCTTATTTTCCAGCTTCTATAGAGTTAAACATTTGATTTTTACCTTTTTGGAATCCATTCAGCTGATCTTTGCATCTGGCCACTTTTAGCATAGCTTAGCATAATACATTGAACCTGATTAGACCATTAGCATTGCGCTAAAAATAACCAAAAATATATTTTTCCTAAACTTGACTCTTCTGTAGTTACATCGTGTATTAAGACCGACGGAAAATGAAAAGTTGAGATTTTCTAGGCTGATATGGCTAGGAACTATACTCTTATTCTGGGGTAATAATCAAAGACTTTGTTGCCGTAACATGGCTGCAGGAGGCACAATGATATAACGCAGTGCCCAAAAATAGCCCCCTGCTATTGAAATTAACCAAGGAGACTATTTTCGGCTGCTGGGTAATATCATTGTGCTAGAAAATCACAACTTTTAATTTTCTGTCGGCCTTAGTATGCAATGTATCTACAGAAGAGTCAAGTTTTAAATAGAAAAAATATTGAAACTCTTTGGTTCTTTTCTAGCGCAATGCTAATGGTCTAATCCAGTGGTTCTGGGGTCCGGGGCACCCAGGGGGGCCCCAGTTGTATGACATTTTATAAAATACATTCATTTATAATGAATTCTGTTTAATTAAACCTAACAAAAATAAGGCTACTAACCAATAGCACTACTTTGTATAACTTAATAAGTTTTGTTTAATTAAAATGTAAAATTTTATAGCAGGTTTTTGTCATACATTTTCTTTGGGGGGGCCGCGAAAGGAATGCACCATACACAAGGGGGGCCGCACGCGGAAAAAGTTTGAGAACCACTGGTCTAATCAGATTCAATGGATTGTGCTAAACTATGCTAAAAGTGATACCAGACCCAGAGATCAGCTGAATGGATTAAAAAACTGTAAAAATCAATGGTTAACTCTAGGGGAGCTGGAAAATTAGAATATTTTTTTTAAAAAAGTGGAGTGTCCCTTTAATAAGCATATAAACTCTCAGTGGTCTGTCTATAAATTCAAGATTATGGTCACATCAAGCAAAGACTAATCAGTTCTTTTACTGCGTTTATTTTATGGGTGTTTCTGTAGCTCAGTTAGTAGAGCAAAATGTGTCTTTAATGCATTGTAAGTCGCTCTGGATAAAAGCATCTGCCAAATGCATTTAAATATAAAAAATGTAAATATAAAAAATACAGTTAAGCACTTCCTTAGACCTTCAAAATGTCTGCCAAAATGACTTATAGAGAATTTTGCTTTTCTATCAGGCCCCTTTTCAGTCCATTTAATCCATGGATATTTGGCCTGTGCCAGATGACAAGGCAATCTTGCGTCAAAAGAGGCCGAGTTACGTCAGCTTTGAGCGAAGGCCGTGTCAGATTCCACAGGCCTCGCTGACACGCGCCATCACCGCACGTCTCCTGAACCCACAACTCTAATCCCTGCCGCCTGCCAAAAAGAAATAAATAAAACTACTGTGTTTTCAATAACCTTTACAACCCTCACCCGTCAACCAATGACAGGCCAGCACATAAACGCTTATCTACTCAGAACAACAGTGCACATTAGTATGATTGCAGAGAGTTGGCCACGGCGGCGAGCTGGCAGACTCTGGCGGACCGGGTCTGACTGAGACAGAGTAGGATTAACGAAAGCAGGATCCGTGTCGTTTCTCACACTTCCGGTGAGAAAGACCTTGAGAAAGGCGGCGGCTGTATCAAGTTCTCCATCTGTTTTCCTCTTTCTGCGATTTCTATTTCTCTCTCTCTCTCTCTCTCTGTTGGAACATTCAAAGTGCGCTATGGCATCATGGTGCGCTTTTCTCGGCAGTCATCCAAATTAAAACAATTATAGAGCTAATTGCCCGTTAGGTGGAGCCTGCCGGGGCGCCCATGCTCTGATTTGTAGAATCACTCATGCGGGTCGTCCTCCACTGTGATGGACTTAGCCGCTCGGTCTTGCCGGTGCCGCAGCCAGCGCCGGACGGCAGGCCGATCGACGGCAGATGGGCAGGGGTTGGCACAGGTGGCCGCTGTGATGCAAATTAGACCTGGCAAGATGTGAAGGAAGGGGAGATTAAGAACTGTGACGCAGAGAAGGAGCGCCATATGGAGCTGGGGCTGACTGCTCCGTTTACCAGCGGTCGAAGTCGGTTACATACATGCGAGCGGGGAAAAACGCCTGAGCCAGAAATGCATCACTGCAGCAGCTCGGCCAACATTCCATCACATGTGACCGGCCAGCAACCCGACACCACAGCTTAGCATGTGTGTCACATATACATCTATCCTGACCTTTTCATATGTGCATGAATCTGCAAATCAAACCAGCTACAGGCTTAAAGGTACAGTACACCCAAAAATAAAAATGTACGTGTGACCCTGTCTGTGAAATCAGTTTCATAATTTAATGATGATTAATATTAAAGACATCAAGGTTATATCTTCACACAACCTTCTTTATATTATATAGGATGATTTTATGTAGAAAATGAAAATGACTTGAGCTGAGTTTTCACAAGCAGGGTCACATTTACTCATGTCCTCTCATTCATGGAACACAAAAAGTGAATTTTGGATTACGATCCTGGTTGTTTTATTATATCATAAATGACAGAAAAAGACCCTTGAAGTGTTTCATTGGCTCTATATTTTAATGTAGTATGGCACTACAAGACTTGGAATATAAAACACGAGTTGCCTTAGGCTCCATCATTTTTTTACAATATGCAAAAGAGGACATTCTTCCACAAAATGACCTTCTGTGCTGCATCGAACGTAAAATACGAGGGTGAGTAAATGATGATCATTATCATTTATAGGTGAACTATCAGTTTAGGACTCAAAATAGTTGAGAAACAGGTATAAAAACTGTGTGCTTACCTTAGCAACCCAAAACCTTTCTTCTTGGTCTTCTTATCCAGCTCATCACTGGCCTCCTCTGTTTTCTTCTTCTCTTTCTCCTTTCCTTTGCTCTTCAACTTGTCTTTCTTCTTGCCTTTGACCTTCTTCTTCTTGTCCTTCTTGTTCTCCTCATTGTCTCCTGCGCCCTGTCTGGAGGAACCACTGGCTGGAGTGTCTCTTCCAGAACTCTGATCCGAACCCTCATCTGTTTCAACACAAAAACAGCCAATTAAACAACAGAATCGAGCATGTGTAAAGTACAGTATAACAGTCCCTAAGTTAAAGGGATAGTTCACCCAAAAATGAAAAGTTGTCATCATATTACTCACCATCATGTAGTTACAAACCTGTATACATATCTTTGTTCTGATGAACACAAATGAAGATATTTTGAGCAATGTTTGTAACCAAACCGTTTTCGAGCACCACTGACTTCAGTATTTTCCTACTATGGAAGTCAATGGTGCTTCTGTTTGCTGCTTTATTACAAATATCTTCCTTAGTGTTCAGCGAAACAAAGACATTTATAAAGGTTTGAAACAACATGAGGGTGAGTAAATGATGACAGAATTTTTAAGATAACTATCCCTTTAAAGGGGACATTTCACAAAACCTTTTTAAGATGCAAATAAATTGTTGGTTTCCCCAAAGTACATATGTAAAGTTTTAGATCAAAATACCATATAGATCATTTATTATAACATATTAAAATTGCCACTTTGGTGTGTCCTTTTAAATGCAAATGAGCTAAGCTCTGCACTAAATGGCAGTGCTGTTGTTGGATAGTGCAGATTAAGGGGTGGAATCATCCCCTTCTGACATCACAAGGGGAGCCACATTTCAATGAGCTATTTTTTCACTTGCAGAGAATGGTTTACCAAAACTTAGTTACTGGGTTGATTTTTTTCACATTTTCTAGGTTGACAGAAGCACTGGGAACCCAATTATAGCACTTAAACATGGGAAAAAGTCAGATTTTCATGATATGTCCGATTTAATATGAGCTCTAAAAACAATTCAGGGGATCTGTTGCCACTGTTTAATTTAATGCATTTGGTGCAAGTTAAAAATTCAAAATAATTGATTTATTGAACGATTTAAAGTTGCAAACGTTTTGTCCAAACATGATAATGTGGATAGTTACATCAAGTTAATATTGTGTGTAACTTCAAATTAATTATCTGTGTTAGTTAGTTTAAAACATTATTTAAGTTGTAGTAACTCGATGCATTTAGCTTGATAACTTCAGGTTCCCAGCATGCTTTGCATGAGACTTGATAGTGAGAGTAAATGTAGAAATATGATGTTATTTTATGCATTTCTAATGAAGATGAAAACATGAGAAGACTTTTAATGATTACTGTTCTGTACTTTTGGTATTTAAAGAACAGACTCACTTATCTTGTTGTTTTAATCAGATGGCATTTTGATAAAAAATTTAAAAAGTGTTGTTAAATAAAAAAGTTCGAATCATTTTAGTAGTTTTGTGTAAATCAGTGTCCACGATTGAATCAAATTTAAAATGCAAAAAAAAAAAAAACAAGTTATGAGTATTCAACGCTATTTTTAAGTACATCCAACTTATTATAATTTGTTGTCCGGAATTAATTTCAGAATTAGTTGTCTTAACTCAAAATAACTGATGCAAACTGTTGCGTAATTTTTTTTTGTTGAGTCCAAGCAATATTTTTTAGAGTGAAAGCGGCAGTAAAAATAAATTTTATTATCATTTTGATCTTTCATTTAAACAAATTCACACAAAACCTTTCTTTGATGCAAAACAACTGAATACAATTTTTTTCCATCATGAGAATGAACCTCAACAAATTCTTTTCACAACCTTCACCGCTTGCATTTTATAAGGGGGGCCAATAATTCTGACCAGGACTGAATATATCCATTGAATAATGCATATTGAGTAAAAAAGTACAATTAAAAAACTGTCCAGCGATTCCTGTGTAGATTTTGATATACAGTAAATGTACATTTAGCCTTTACTTTGCAACAGTAAACTACTAAACCACACACTTTAAAAACATTTTCATTCAAATATCGACCTGTCTGGGACAGTGGGCTTTATATTTTCAGATTACTTTATATTGCTAGGTCACTCCCATGTGTAAAAAACCTAAACCAATACTGCCAGGGTATAAACAGTATAGCAAAATGTCTAACTTTAAGCTCAGTTTATGCCTTCAAAGTGGACAACCTTAAACTGTCTTATATTTCACTTGGCATTATTGAAAGTTAAATACGTTTGTTTAGATTTTTTTTCATCCTATCTCCCCAAGAGCATCATAACCTTTACATTATCATTATCAGGAAGGATGAGAAAGGAGGGATGCAGACAAACTAGATAGAGAAGAAGAACGATAAAGAAAGGCATTGTAACTCAGAAACCTGCTGACATAACCATCTGTTACTACTGACTATCCACTGCAGGCCACTATGTGTGTGTGTTTGTGGAGAGATCAATCTCGGCTGCATTATGTGTCTGCACTCTGAGGTTTGTCAGATGGTGGCGGTGCTACTGGGAGCAGATGTACGTTTACCAGGCCGCCTCGGAGAGCGTGTTAAAAGAGAGATGAGGAGACGTGTGAGAAAGCATCAGTCTTTCATAAGCTCACAGCAGTACTCTTACCATCTCCTCATGCAGCTCAGGGGAAAGTCCTGATAGACCTGTATTACTGGATTTATTGATGAGGGCTGCTTGTATGTTACAGACCAAGAAATGACAAGGGAAACGCAAAACATTTAATAGTCAAGATGGATCATTTGCACTCTTTCATGCACTTTGATTTGTTGCAGCCACATTATGGTGGTTTTAGTAGTGGAAAATTCCACACAGATCTGTGAAAACACAAAAAAATGCTGTATTATGCATGCCAGGCCAGTAGTCTGTGATGTCACACAATGTCTGACATTTTTTTAAGACGATAACATTTTTGTTTTCAGAAATTTGCAAACGTTCCCTTAAAGGCCCCTAAAATACCACTGTTATGTAAATAATTGGCTAAACGAAAACTAATTTTTAACGTTTTGTGTTTATGTAGACATCATAAAGATGTCATAATTTGTGTTCCGGTAGCACGCACGATTGGTAGTGTATTGTCGCGTACTGTTTTAAAGGGATAGTTCAGAAAAAAATGTAAGTACCCCATGATTTACGGTGTTTTCACACTTGCCTCATTTAGTTTGGTTGAATCGTACCAAAGTTCGATTGCTCACTTGGTGCGCTCGGTTTGGGCAGGTGAGAATGCAGCAATCGAACCCTGGTGCGCACCAAAAGTGGACCAAACAAGCGGATCGAGACCTCCTTGAAGGTCTCGGTATGCTTTCAAACGAACTCTAGAGCGGTTCGGTTGTGGTGAGAACACGATCTGAGATCCAACTGACCTAACTGGAAAAGTACTGCGCATTTTGGACTAAACCAGCTGCCGTAGTCAGCTGCGCAGTGCATTATCAGATGAGGAAGTGTTTGTTGACAGTTTCTATTAGCAATATTAGCACAATGACAGGTCGCAGACATACCTGGAGTTGCGAGGAGGTGCGGGCGGAGCCTCAGAAATTTGGTGGCTTTGCTGTTTGTAGTGCATTAAAACGTTGTTTTCAAGCCGCATCCGTGATTCATTCTGGAAATGAACAGTTTGTCTAGAACAATGTATACAAAATATGTATAACAACCATGGAGACATAACTACAGCGCACAGCCGTCTGTCCATGTTCCGTTGGAATTTTGCGCACGTTGATTTTGACCAATCGAGAAGCAGTTTAGGAAATACGTTCAAATACATGACTAATTTTTTTTTTTTTTCAACTGGTGCGACCAGAGCAATCAGAATGGTGTGAAATGGAACCAAAACTGGCAAAAAAAGCTACAATGAATCATTTTTTGCTTTTGGTCCGGACCAAATGAACCGAACTACAGATGTGAAAACACCCTTTTACCCTCAAGTCATCAGAGATACACATGTCCATCATCTTTCAGATGAACACAATTTGAGTTATTTTAGTAAATGTCCTGGCTCCTCCAAGCATTTCAACGGTAGAAACAGGAAACCCAAGGTGGATGTCCAAAGGAGCCTTTATGGCTTAAGGGGGTTAATAAAGACCTTCTGAGGGTAATCAATGCAATTTTGTAACAAAAATGTAACACATTTTGTAAAGAAAAATCCATATTTTAAACTTTATAAACTATAACAACTAGCTTCCACTAGCGGCCAATGCGCAAACACCAGAGCGTTTCAGCGCAGTCATAGCATCAAAGCGTAGTGACATAGTGACAAATGCAGAAACAAAGTATAGAGACAAATAACGGCAGTCAAGAATAAGAAGTCTAAAACAAGGACTTTAAAGAAAATGGCAAAAAATTCTGATATAAGACAAGAGGATATTGAGATATCCCTATAGTAGCTAAAACAACTTTGCGCGCGAGTCTATTCTTACCGGATCTTAAGCTATGCATAATAGACATTGGCCGTTACCGGAAAATAGTTATTATAGTATAAAAGGTTTAAATATGGATTTTTTTCTTACAAAATTGCATCGATTACCGTCAAAAGGCCTTTATGAACCATCTGGAGCCATATGGATTACTTCTGTTAAGGCTGCAAATTTTCTGAAGTCAAAATTCACATTTTTTTTTTGACCTGGCACTTGATATATTTGCAGTTGTCATTTTACAAATCTGTTAATTTGCAAAGCGAGCAGCATTACGGCCAATGAGAAAATCTCTATCTGGCTGAACATCCTCCAGTTAATCGACCTGACCCACAAAAAAACAAAAGCGAGAAGAAAAACAAATGCTAAACTTTCCCTGAGCCTCGTTTATGCAAACAAACGTGACACATCAGAACTAACCATCGAGTTGGAGGACGAGCAGTTCTTCCGAGGCTCAATCCAAGGCCACAGAGGCAGAATCCGTTTCCCCGCGGCCTGATTTCAACACAAACAAATGCAGATCTGCCGTTTCAACGAGCATGGCAGTGCGCGGCGTGGTAATGACTGTACAGCCGCCCTATTATTCAGAAACACAGAGGAACCTCAAAGGCCCGCACCAGCTCCCACTTCTCTAATATGCATCAGAAAACTCTTTTGTTCGGACCAGTGCAAAAGCTCATTGTAAATATCAATCCGCTCTGCACAATACCGAATGATGGGAAAAAATGGTGTGTCAGCTTGAGAGAGAAGGGATAAAGAAAACAGAAGAGATGCTTCCCATCATGCTCGTGTCTCAAAATGAAACCACTTTAAGGGAACGGGACTTTGGTACCTCTGCTCTGAGAGCCTTACATAATAAAGCTATAATGACACTGCTCTGAGCTCACAGGAAAATAATGGAAACCATTCCAAAGGGAAATAAATCCCTTCTTGCATCTGTTTATCAACCTCACTGATGTATGGCCTTTGATATTTATGCATTTCCTTTCATATGTAAGAAGGGTCGTGTTGAGGAGACTATATATAGAGTGCATCCTCTTAATATTTTAAGAGGATATGGGGCAGTGGTTAAAGTCCGTGAAAAGTCATTTCAGAGAATTGTTCCTAAACACATTATAAATGTTAGAAATGTACATTACACAGACAGTGAACTGTGCAGTACTGAATTGTGAAGTTACACCGTTAAACAGTTTGTCCACATTTCTGGGTTCAGGATTATTTGGGCGGGGCTAAAACGGTGGATCGATGATGCAGTGGAGCATATAACCAAGCATAGCCCCGCCCCATCACAATCCCGAGCATCCATTCAGGATGTATTTGAAAGTTCAGACAGACAGAAGCTTTACTGGAAGTGGCTGTGGTATTTTCGCTGACAGTGGACATGGCGCCAGCGTTTGAGAGAAGATTATCCGGCCTATTTTTTCAAGATTTTGACAAATCATTTTTTTATGTGTTTTTTATCATTCAAATTTAATATCGGACTTTACACAGACTTTAAAGGAATACTTTACAGAAATATAAAAAAATTCACTCATAATTTACTCCCTCACATACCACCCTAAATCAGGGTTCTCACACCTTTGTTAACTTCAAATTCAAGGACCTTTCAAGGACTTTCCAGGTCCAATACCCTCAAATTCAAGGACTAAATGTGGGGATACATTTTAAGTGAGAGCAAGATTACATCGTGTTACCTTTTAAGATACATTGTAACAGTTCCCCTTCAAGGGAACTCGCGCTGCATCACTGCGGTGACCCTTTGGGGACGCCTCCTGGGGTAAGTGCGTCTAAATGTGTATATCAAATTCAATCAATGGTGAGGCTTAACCACAGACAGGGTGACGCGGGAGCCAGGAAGTATATCGCTATCTGAAATATTGCCAAAGACGGCGTTACAGGGACGCAGGAAATATGACAAGGAAGACGCAGCGTCTCATTCCCTTCTCAGGGAACAGAAGTTACATACGTAACCCGAGACGTTTTCATGTGTCAAACACAACTATGCAAAAAAGCATTTTTTTAGGAATGAATCAACATTCGCATACAGAATATATAAGAATTTAAAGCAAACAGTTTAGAACGTGTGCTAAATAATATGATGTTTTCCCCCCAAAAAACTTCTTGCATAAAATAGATTCAAGCACTTTCAATGACCTGTATGTGTATGTATATTTTTTAAAACTTCCCAGGGCCTTGAATTTTTCCCCCCAGATTCACAAACTTTCAAGGATTTCAAGGACCCGTGGGAACCCTGTTAATGTATATGACTTCCTTTCTTAAAAAAAAAAGTGCAATGGAGTCCAAAACAATTTTATATTAAAGGAACAGTATGTAGGATTGTGGCCAAAACTGGTACTGCAATCACAAAACTTGTGGCTAAAACTGGTACTGCAATCACACAACTGGTGGCCAATACACAACATGACAACAAAAACATCAGTTGAAGGCTGCAACTCCACTTTTTAAATGACAATATCCTGGCCAGACCACTGTTGTCAGTGATATAAGTATTTGAAATAAAAATGATTTCTCAATGTCTTGTGACATATCAGGGCCATTTTATGGTTAATTGATATAACTGTCTTACATACTGATCCTTTAAAATGTCATCATGTTATCATGGCAAAGCTCCAAAAAGCACATATATCCATCATTAAATAATCCAAATTACTTCAAGCCAAACAATATGTTTGAGAGATAAAACACTTTTGAGTTTATAGAGTAAATGACATGTCATTTATCCATAGCAACAAACAAGTCAATGCAGTAAGTTTAAATATGGCAGCACATCGATAACGCCAAACCTCACTGTATTTTGTGGGTCTCATTAAATAGTTAATAGTTAAACGCTAATCTGTACAACTTCATAAGTGACCCTTGACAACAAAACCAGCCATAAGTAGCACAGGAATATTTGTAGCAATAGCCAACAATACATATCATGGGTCAACATTATCAATTCTTCTTTTATGCCAAACATTATAAGGATACATGTAACAAATTTGTTTAATTTGTAAAAAAAAAAAATTGTGAGTGGATGCAATTCATCTGGACTTCTGGACAAATTTAAAGGCAATTTTCTCAATATTTCAATTTTTCTGCATCCTCGGTTTCCAGATTTTCAAATAGTTGTAACTCAGGCAAATATTGTCCTATTCTAACAAACCATACATTAATGTAACACTTATTTATTTGGAAGATGTATAAATCTCAATTTAAAAAACATAACCCTTATGACGGATTTTTTTAGTCCAGGGTCACAAATATATCTGAGCTCAGCAAGCAATTATGTATTTTTAAATGTCCCATTCTTTCTGTGTTTTTGAAGCTTTGATTGTGTTTACAGTGCCCAATATAACATGTGTTCATGTTTCGTGTGTAAAAAAATATATTTTTCACACAATTTACTCATCTGTGGGCTGATGTCTTGTCTTGTGGCAGTGAACTTTGAGCTTTATCATTTTACAGGCATTATTTATGTTATTATAGCAACATTACACACTAACTACAGTTTTAAAAATGGGATCAGAAAGAACCTGACCTTTAAAAGACATCTAATAGCTGTCCAAACACAGCCCAGACGTCTAGGTTAAAACACGGCAAAATTTGGTCCACCAATGAAAATATAATAAATATAACTTCTAAACATAGCCCCAAAAGAAATGAAAAAATAAATAAATAAATAAATGAAATCAAACACCATGTACTCACAGCTAACTCTGCTTACACGTTGAAAAATCACACATCTCGCAAGTTATTTAGGCAAAAACAACATTCTGGGTTATTTTGGGTAGAAGTGGGTTACTCATAGCCAGACTATATTGGGTCTATAGTTAACCCAAATGGTGAAATGATGGCCATTGCTTGCTGGGGGATGGCATGAGGATGAATAAATAATGAGAGAATTTTCATATGCGGGTGAACTATTACTAGACTCAAGGCTGGCAACCGGAAGGTTGCTATTTCGAACCCTCCAAGGTGTGAGCTATGAACCAAAGAACAAATTTGACATGAAAATGCATGAGAAGGTTGATAAACATACATAAGTATATAATTACATATTCAGAACTGGTTAGAATATAATGTTCCTGAACCCCGACGGATCATCAGCCCACTACAGAGACTGTAATGAGAAGTGTGTCTCATCACTGTCCTCAATAATTAACAATAAACTCCTAATGTTTTCTTGACCAGGAGATCTGTGTGTCTATGTGTGCACATGATTACACCAGATGTAATCATGTGTTGATGAGCGAAGGAGAAAATAACCCGATTATTTGTGTTAATGAGTTTGTTTTGAAGCTATAAACTCATAACTAGGTCATCGCGAGTTACACTAGTGAACAAGATCTTTGTTTAAAACTTGCAGAGCTTATTTCCAATTGAATTCTATGAATAAGGAAGTTAGATGAAGGTTGATTATTTTATATAATCCTGCAGTGCGTGTGTGTGTGTGTGTGTGAGACAGGATGTTAAACTCTTCAGCTGTGGAGTATCTGTTCACACTGATCATAATGAACAACCCATCTCACACACTCGCTGTCTTTCACCACATGTCTGTAGTCTGTCATCTCAGGAAGGCCCAATTAAGCTGGTGTGAAGTAAGAGGAAGCATATGACAGAGACAAAGCCAAACACTTTACTCTCAATTATTCTTCCTCGACAGCCACACTGTGCAACTCACTGCATCTCGCGTTTACAGTCCTGCTGTATTTCGGAAAAATCACACCACCTGTGTGATGCATGTGAATGCAGTGAAAAATGTGACACGAAATGAATAGGTTTTTGATAACTGAAATGTTTTTTTTATAGCTTCTTTCAGATTTACAACTGAAATATAATTTTACGTGAGTAAGAAAGTGTGAAATCTGTGATAGACTGACAGATGCCACAGGTATGCCAGGAGAGAAAATTGTTCAAAGTTTTATACATAAGTTTGTTTTAGTAGAAAATGTTTCTTAATGATGTCTAGAAACTAGTTCACTCCAAAACACGGACAAAGTTCACATTTAGAAGACGTCAGCATTCAAAACTTAAAGCCAGATTTAATAAACGAAGCAAATTAGCACAGGAGCGCAATTCCAAAAAAGTGGTAATATATGCGGGTTATTTACTGAAAAAGTTCCGCAAAAGAACCACAAAACATGTGATGTCCATTCCAGTGGATGCAGGGTCTGAAAGGGTTAAATAACATGGGCGCAACGGCTGATTTCCATAATGACCAATGCAATCTACTTAGAGCAGCGCAAATTGGTTCAGGGTCGCAAATAAGCAAAGCTGATGGTCCTGGAGGTGCGGGTGATCTACTAACACCTGATGCACTTGAGTTCAGCACCACAAACAGCGCAACTGAAAATTTGGTGTGTGAAATCCCAACTAACAAAGCCATAGTACACTGAAAAGAACCGGAAGACAAAAAATAAAGGATTACAAGAAGTTTTAAAACACCTGCTATTGTGTGACTTCTCCTATAGTGACTCCTCTTTAATTTTCTCCAGCAAAAAAAAAAAGAATAAATAATAAAATAGCTTGGCTAACAATATTTTTGAATAATGTGTACCTCTGCCATTTCAAATAAACTGTTACATGTTAAAAAATCCTCTGCTTCGTAGCATGTGCTCTCTGATGCATCTTCTATCAGCAATAATTGCACCCATTTAAAAAGGCAAAATAGTTTAAGACATCCTTTTTTTCTGAGTTAAATAAAGGCGCAAATAGCAGTCATATCACACGTCCAAACATTTGTAAATCACATTGCATGAATCATTTAAAAACTCTCCTACCATACATTTTGCGTCTGAAAGGGTAACTCCTAGAAATGCATATGCAATAAGATCAGTTGCAAAAATAACTAGACCACACCCTTTCAAGGTTAATAATAATAATAATAATAATAATAATAATCATTAATTATAATAATAATAATAATTAATATAAGTGCGTTATAATAATAATAATTATTATTATTATAATTATTATTATTATAACGCACATCGTTAGTAAATCCCGACAGTGGTTACTCCAAAATGATGGTTTGCGCTTCTAGTAAATCTGGCCCTTAGTCACCAATATGGATCAGCGAATTGTATCACATCATTCTGTACTTTAGCTTCAGCTCAGATTTCATTTTTGAGGCAAACTAAACGCTATAGGTTATTTTAAAAGGGGGATGAGCCACACAATACATCACGCCAAACTTCCTGTTTCAGTAGAAATTACATAAACATTTAATGGATTTTGTAATGTGTAATGACGAGTATGCGAACATCACGCTAGTTGGCTTGTTCAGTTAATTTAGCCTATTCAACCTTTCAGGTAAGTTCTGTATGCTATGGTTTATCGTTTAAATAACTGATAATATTACTTTTTACGTACAAACATATATTCAGCCTGCTGTTCTGTCTGCTATTGTTTAGTTAATAACTTGCCTTTCCAGATTAAATGTCTGCTCTTTGGCTTGAATTTGGTAAAAATAAATCTAAATAAACGCGACGTATAGTCCACTGTGACTTATATGTTATTTCGTCTTAATGACGCAGTTGTGAATGATGTGGCTTATACTCCAGTGCGTCTTATAGTCCGGAAAGTATGGTAAGCGTTACGAACATTAACTTCTCACGCAATGTCATGGGGTTTCTCCTACCTTATTGATTGTTGTGGACACTTTTGCGTTTAAGAGATTAAGATGGTGGTGCCGGCACCCTCTAATTATGAGGCCAAACGAAAATGTAATTATTTAACATATTTTTTTGCGTTGAGCCCTGAAGTATATAGGTCAAAGTGAAATGTGACGTAAATAAAATAATATCTCTTTTAAGAGTTTAATGTGCAGAAACAGCTGTCAGCAAGTTATTCGGTTGTGCTTTAAAAGGCTGCTTTGTTTATTGGATCAGCCCAACATTGGGTCAGTCATTATCGATCTTTGTTTGCAAATGGTAGTGTTACTGCTGCATTGTAAGAGCTCACCGTCATCATCCTCTGGTGGCCCATCGTATGATTTGTCGATAGCTGCACGGAAGCTCTCGTTGCAGCCACGCCCCCTGACCATGTGAGGGCGGGGCCTGTGAAAGGACAGCAGCTCGTTTTTCTTGGCCTCAGTCATGGCAGTCTGTAGACTCTCTAGAGAGCTGGACTTCTTCAGACCTAACGTGGGTCCCAATTCAACCCCCTCACTCCCTAAAACAAGAAATAGAAATGGATAAAAAGTCACATTTGTGCACTTTTAGATCAAATTATGTTATAATAAAAGTTGGACAACTTTAAAATATAACATCATTCTTTTACTACACTGATAAAATAACCTTAGATTGAATTTGACTGAAAGCTTCAGAGACTCATTGTTATTTTTATGAAACAATAGCTCATTTGTCTGTGTGCTAATCAAAGACAGTGGGTCAATAGAGACTACCAAACATCTTTCCAAAGCATGCTGGGTAGAAGACAGAGCGAAACATTAATAACATCTGAAAAGCCAAAGATGGATCTTTATAAGACTGGACATGTGTAAGCATGTAGAGTGTTTCTGCATGCATATTTGTAGTAGTGCATTCATGTGAAGTGTGTGTGTGTGTGTGTGATTGTAAATGCTCTCTTCTCCTCTAATGAAAATGAGTTTTTAAACATGCGTCTCCACAGGGAATGATGGATGAGAGCCCAAGCCTGAGACTCGATACTTCATCCATCAGAAGCGCCATCTCCTTTTCTTTTCTATCTATCTAATGCTCCATCTCTCTCCTTTCTATCTCTGCATACCTTCGTCAACCCCTCCCCATCTCCATGCATCTCCGACACCCAGTATCATTGGCTAAAGCGCTGCAGCTTCCAGAATGCATTCATGAATCAGGAAATCATCGTATCGACAGGTGGTGCGCCTCACTGGAATTCCAATCAGCCTGGCCCTCTGCCTGCACAGCCCCCTTTTTGTTTGGCTAATGGCCGTTTAAATGAAAGTGGAAGTGGGATCAGTCGTTTAATCCGTGTGGCCTCCAAACCGCCGGAGAAGACCAGAAGAGATGAGTCCAGCCCGGGCCGACTGCATGCTTTCTGCTCTCACGATTATGAGACAGGAAAATATATGCACATATAATTTGGGATATGGAAAACAGTAGGAAAGAGAGAGCGAGAGCGAGATGAGGAATGGGGTGTTGAGAGGTTGAAGAAAGATGAGGATACAGCTAGAGAGAGAGAAAGAGTCTTCATGGAAGATCACAACAGATGGCAACATGAAGTTTGATAAGAAAGAAAAGGAGGAGTTAAAAGTGTGAAACAGAATTAAATTAGCAACTTCAGACACTTTTTGAACTTTATTTTTACCATGTTTGCAGGTTTTATTTTAAGAACTTATTTAGCAGAACATAAAATTGAGAATTAAGGTCCTATGTGGTTATTTGACTATACAGCGCGTGAGCAATAGTAATGTACAATGCAACTTCTACGTAGTGTGTATAAGATACAGATAGTGCACCTGTAGGGGCCGAATTTTGTTTACTTGTGAGAAACTGTACTGTGTCTTGTCAGAATTGTTTACCTAAAACTCTTATTTATAACCAATTCCTACATGGCTTTGTTAACTGCACTCAATGTTTGCTCTATGACAAAATGTTAAATGTTCTCTCATTTGAAAGTTGCGTTGGATAAAAGCATCAGCTAAATAAATAAATGTAAAATGACAATCATATCACGTGGCTTCATAGCAGACAAATTGCATAACGTTGGTGTTGGGCAGACAGCTCGTACCTCCTTATTTTGTTTATCTTGTTCTGTATTTTTTTTTTCAAAAATCATTATTATTGGTCACCCTTTGTGTCTGTGAGTTTTGCTTATATTTAACAAAAAAGTATTACAAGCTAATGTCTAAACTCCACTGAAAACTCAACAGTCAGTGAAACCTCATTACTCCATGCCACCTCTATTGTGAATTGCACTGTACACATTTTGGACACATACAGGTGTCTGACCATACATAACAGCACATTTCTTAAAGCTGAGTTTTTGGACAAACAATATTCCTGCCAGCAGCGAAGATAAACTATGTTTATGATTGTTTTACAGTGATTTAATTTCTTAGTCTTTTTTGCAACTCGACACATTCCTTAATCACCATCCACTTTAATGTATTGAAAAAACGAGTGTATACATTTTGCCAACCAAGGTTTTGATCATTTTGCTGAACTGTGAAAATACACTTTTAAATTTTAAACTACAGAGCGGTTTCCCAGACAGGGTTTAGATTAAGCCAAGACTAGGCCTTAGCTATATTAGGACATTTGAGTAGTTTTCACAAACATACCTTACAAAAACATTACTGCTGGTGTGCATCGTGAGACAAAACAATAGTGCTGACATATTTTAAAGGGGACTTTTTTCCAAGTTTCCATAATTGGGTCCCCAGTGCTTCTATCAATCTAGAAAATGTGAAAAAGATCAACGCAGTAATTTAGTTTTGGTAAACCATTCTCTGCGAGCATGTGAAAAATAGGTCATTGAAATTTGGCTTCCCTTAATGATGTCAGAAGGGGATAATACTGCCCCTTAATCTGCACCCTCCAACCACAGCACTGCAATGTAGTGCAGAAATCTGCTCATTTGCATTTAAAAGGACACACCCAAAAACTGCATATTTTAAAATGCTCTAATAAATTATCTATATGGTATTTTGAGCTAAAAATTCACATATTTACTGTGGGGACACCAAAGACTTATTTTACATCTTAAAAAAGTCTTGTGAAATGTCTCCTTTAAGGTATCTCAGAGCATGTTTTCAGTCAAGACAGCTCAAACAAGCATTTTAGTCTGGGACCACTCGACTTTTTTTGAAAATAGTCCACTGCTATTGAAAGTTATCAAGAAGACAATTTTCAGGCATTGTATAATACTATTGCGCCTGCTGCAGCCTTGTTACGGCAGCAAAATCCTTGATTATTACGCCAGAATGAGAGTATAGTTCCTAGCCATATCGGCCTAGAAAATTTTTATTTTCCGTCGGTCTTAGTACACGATGTAACTACAGAAGAGTCAAGTTTTAAATAAGAAAAATATTAAATATCTTTGTTTTTTTTTAGGGCAATGCTAATGGTCTAATCAGATTCAATGGATTATGCTAAGCTATGCTAAAAGTGGTAGCGCCAGACCTGGAGATCGGCTGAATGGATTCCAAAAAGGTAAAAATCAAATGTTTAATTCTTAAAGTGAGACGAATGTTAGTTTATAAAACTATATTTTAAGTATAAAACTAAAAACTTTTTTTTTTAATAGTGCAGCTTCATTTTTACCGTATACCGGTAGGTGTCTATGCATTTCAAAAAATGGACAGGATTAAAGCAGCAGCCCTGATCATGGCTCAGTGTGTCCAGAAAGCATGCACTAACCAACGATTCACAGCCCTGTCAACTTTTGACACTTTTACTATGAGAATTAGCTAAGAAGAACCTAAAAATATGAAATTTTACCAACCAAGGGACTAATCCTAAAGTTTTGCTCGACAAAACCAAAGAGAACCATTCTTTAATTGGACCTACAAGCATACAGAGGGGTAGTGGATCATAAGAAAATGTTCATTAAAGAAGAGTATGGAGATACAGCGAGTGGGTGAGCTTTACTGCAGCTCAGAGCTGGATTTGTGAGAGAGGAGGTTTATAAATAGCGGGTCGCTGATGTACCAGCCAGTGTGACTGAAACACTCTCCGTGCGAGTGCGGTTCGTGTCACAAACCTAATTACCTCTGTCCCATGGCCGGCTGATAGAATTAAGCGGCTTTTGAGAGCGCTGCTCTCAGAAGGTCTACAAAACACTTTTTGGCTCAAAGGATCGGATCTAAATGTGTCTTGGGATACTGGCTTGCCTTAATCAAACCCACATAACTGAGGGAAAGAGGGAGGGGCCTTTTGCAGTAGTGGGTGTGGCCTTTAATTTTATTTGTTCACAACAGATAATACCTATTAATGTTTGGGGGTAATGCTGTACTTGCCTATTCCCTCAGGACATTGCCAAAAAGTCTGCCAAGTGATGTAGACAATAATCGTTTGATGTAGAGGTTAGAAAAAGAGATGGAGAAAAAAGTATTTGAAAGGTCAACCGTGTCAGTGTCAATATTGCCTCCTGTCTCATTCAGAAACGCTTCATCTTTTCATACGTGCAATGTTCAGCAAATATCTATTTGTAAGTTGCCTTTCTATATGACTTACAAACCTGCAACCGTCAATCATACTAAACAAGAAGAGAAGATCGACACACATGTATCACTTACAGACACTCAAGAAAACAGACTGTAAAACCTGTTCTCCGCCCCCTCCCCACCCATGCATTGTTGGCATCCATCACCATGGAGCAAGTATTAAAAACCTTTAATCTTGGCCTGTTATGATATTTTCGCTACAGGAGATGTATGGCTTTGATAATTGCCTACGGCAGACTTTTAAAAGGCATCTCATAATTACAGATCACCTTTATTGGGTTAGCGTGGGTACAGGGGCGTAGCAGAGGTCGCTGGCTTTCAGAGAGTGATGGTTATGGGCGGGGGTCTGTCACTTTTTGAGTAAAGGGTGATGGATGGTCACTTACATTGGTAACCAGCGCGCGCCATTAAACCGCACCTTCATACCAACACAGAACAGAGAAACCCGCCTAGCCACAGAGCCTTCATCTTACTTTGATGTAATAAAGATCGTATCGATCAATCAGAAACTCATTACAATCTTGGTCGGTGTAGGCAGGTATGCTTTCGAATGCGTGTGTGGATGTGTGAGCATGAACGTTGGCTAGATGTGTGTGCCCATGTGGTGGTCCTGACTGAACACGACATGGAGAAAGACAGAAGACTGGATTCCCGGCTGAAAAGATCAATCGCTGTTTAATAAAAAGCTTTATTTAGATTATTCTTCAGGATAATAATTCTATTACTGTATTTTTGGAAAGCTACCATTATGAAAAAAATAAATAAATGTGACAATATAAGGTACTAGTCTTTATATAATAAAATAATAATACACACACACTTAAATATATAGAAAAATATATAATAATTAGTAAAATAAATAAATGATAAGACACTTTATACACATTATTTTCTAGTGAATAACTTACAGTGAAGTTCTGAAAGAGCCATTTAATACTAAATCTTATCTGACTCTGGATCAGGGGGCAAAGTAAGCCTTTAATATCATTTAAGAAAGGATCCCAGGTTTTGCTAAAGTGTTGAAGTACACTGTAAAACTTTTCTGTAAATTTACAGCGAATTTCTAACAGTATTGTACTGTATTTTCAAAAAACAGTGTTAGACTGTATATTTACAAAATATTTACAGAATGTCTGTAAATGTACAGAATTGTCCTGTTTTCAGCATGCAAAATTCGTAATACAGAATAATACTGTAAAAGCATTGCATTGTGGGATTGATTTCCTTCGCGCTCAATATTTGAATGTAAGCAGAGCTAGTGCTTCGGAAGTTCGGACGCCCTTTATTTGTTAGGATTGGTTATTCATATAAACAACGACGATATGAAGACAACGCGTTCAACTTTTAATCTATAGCTGCCTGTGATGTGAAAACGTACACAGAACATTTAAAAGTTACTCGACGAAGCGGCAGACATGAGAGGATTATGCATGCAACAAGAAGACGGAGAGAATACAATGTGTCTGTGATGAAGATAAACGAAGATTGACTGAATGTGCATCATTGACACGGTAAGACACTGTTGTTTTATTCGACTGCATTTCTGAACGGTTTGCACGAGTGGGCTATTTTTAGGAGCTGCGTTAAGTTACGCTAACTTGCTAAACTCCTAACAGACAGCACACGACACGTTGATAAAGATGTTTTTGTAACTTATCTGTCTGTTAATTCTTTCGTTTTAGACGACTAAACATGATAATGTGAATTGCCCTAAAACAACACAATGTTGCTGTCTGTCGGTGCGTTGTGATTTAGCTTAAGTTAGCTTGTAATACACGTAAAGAACTAAACATTTCAGCTTGTTCTCAAATATACACCAAGTTAAGTTACTTTGATATGAAAACGTTGTGGTTGTAGCCTGGATTCATCACAAATATAGTTTTATTTGTATTTTAAAGTTATAAGTGAAATGATGTCAGACTTATCTCAGATATTAAAGTTTAGTTAAATTGTAACCCCCACCTCCATTACTTCTTTGTCACGTCATTTAAAAGTGTTTGATTAACATATTTTTGCAATTATCACTCAAATTTGGTGATGTATAGTATATGTATGTAATATACTTCTATATACAGTACCACTCAAAAGTTTGAACTTACTTCCCATGTCCAAACTTTGGCCTGGTACTGTATACAGTACCAGTACAATATACTGTAGCATATTTGTATTGTCCTGTAATATACACATTTTAACCTAATATCTGTATTTGCATCGGTTGAGCTCAAGTTATGTTTAATAGTTATATTTGTAAATGGCTAAATAACATCACAAAAATAGAAACAAATTTTATTTTAAATATTTTATCTGTTTTGTTTTGGTCGATTTCAGGTCCATCTCTAAGCAACCAGCGCTGGATGTTGAGCATGGACGGTCAGGTTGTGTGTGAAGGAGAGCAGCGCAACTTTGTCTCTGGTCTTGGCAACGCTGATTGCCTCATTCTACAATTTTAACCTCCCGGATCTGGAAGCGGTGGCATGCACCCTTGGGTTTGTTCAGAGGTTAGATACACATTTCCCATTCATATGTTAAAATTACTTTTTTTTACATATTGTGAAGGTCTGCATCAAGATGCAAAGCGTAAAACTGAAACTTCATATTTACATTAAATAAGTAAGTATGAACTGTATTCATCTGACCTCAGTTTTTCTCAGCTTACACTTTTGGCATGGTTTTTGTGCTGAAATACTGCCAAAAGCATTGCAAGTTTGCAAACACAATTTTATGAACGACAAATACAAATTAATTGCACAGAATCTGTCTTGGTGTGTAAAATAAACTACTTTTAAATGTGTAAATGACTTGTTGCATACAGAGGGTAGGGTGGCCATTTGTGAAAGTTCCGCCGGACACGTCCCGAACATGTTTTTGGGTGCTTTCTCCGGAAGTCGCGTTGCTCGAATGCATACGTCACAAAGGTCCTCACATTTCAGTTAAAATACATTAGAAAATTAAGATTTATTTCTTTTAAGATTGCTTTTCTGAAATTAAACCCAAAATATTAAACCTTGATGACGTATGCGGTCGACCAACACGACTTACGGAGAACGAACCCGAAAACATGTTCGGGACGTGTCCGGCGGAACTAGCACGAATGGCCACCCTAACAGAGGGTAAAACTATTTCCTGAAATAACCTGACATTAACAGTTTTGTCATAATTCTCTCACTCATTTGAGCTTGCTAGCGCGTGTGGAAAGGTGTGGCTATCAAATGAGGCTTTTAATGACTCGTTGTTTTCTCTTTTATGATTGGTTGAATAACGGCAGTAGTTGTCTCAGTATCCGGTAGCCCAGTAGATATTGAGTTATTTCCGGAAATTGTTTTATAAAAACTGGTTTATTTTACACACTAAGACAGATTCTGTGTGATTCATTTGTGTTTACCGTTCATAAAACTGTATTTTTGAAAGAATGCCACTGTTTGCACACTTGCAATGCTTTTTGCAGTATTTCAGCCCAAAAATCCATGCCAAACGTGTAAATGCAGAAAAACTGAGGTCAGATGAATACAGTTTATATTTATTTAGCCTAAATATGAAGTTTTACAAGACATGAATTACGCTTAAGATTAACAGTTCAATGTTGCCAAACCTTTTTCTTATGCCTGCAACTTGATTTTACACCTTTACAAAACAATGTCACCTTTATGCTTGCAATGTCACATTTCCATTTTGACCAGTGATTTGTTGTTTTTAACAGAACATTGATCTTCCCCCATTACTTCTGTTTAAACCAAATAATTCAATTAAATTGCACAATTATTAATACAGATTTATTTGTTGTTTTTTAATTACTGTGTAAAATAAGAAGACTTATTAAAAATGTTTTATCAACATAATAATAATTGTTCTTGTTTGTTTTCTGCTTTGCAGATGATTTCTCTACATCAACCTGGAACATGGATCAAAGATGAAGAAAGGGAAAAAGAACACTACAGTGAATCCACAGGTTTCCACTCTTCTTAGAAAACGTACGGACTTTAAATGGAATTTTGTTTAGACACTTCCACTATCCAGTGTAGTTGAATTAAAAGGAATTAAAGTTTCCTACATTGTTAATGATGTGCTGTTAATTGAAATACAAACGTACAGCTGGCATTTCATCCAATATGCTTATGTTAAAGAATTAATCCACTTTTAAAATGATGCAAAAAAAGAAAGTCAGGAGGGAAAATACAGTAAAGGATTAGTCCACTTTCTTAAAGGAGTAGTCCACTTTAAAGATGGGGTCCATTGACTTTTCATAGTAGGAAAAAAAGTAAATCTTTAAAGTGGACTACTCCTTTAATAAAAAATCCTGATAATTTACTTACCCCTAAGTCATCCAAAACGTTTATGTGTTTCTTTGTTCAGTCAAGAAGAAATTAATTTTTTTTTGTTTTTTTGAGTAACACATTTCAGAATGTTTCTCCATATAGTGGACTTTAATGGACCTCAACAGTTTACAGTTTAAATGCAGTTTAAAAGGGTGCATACAGCTTCAAAGGGCTCTAAACTAGGGCTGCATGATAAATCGCATGTGAATGTCATTTCGCATCTTGTAAGTAAAGCAGCATGTACTACACAAAGCCATAGATCACTGACAATCATGGCAAAATTTGCATTAATAATATGTATGCGATATGGCCCTGCTTGTCAGTGAACTACGTCTCTGTCTAGTAAAAGCTGCTCCATCTGAAAGCAGGTGATGAGATGCGCATGACTATCACATGTGATTTATCGTGCAGCCCTACTCTAAACTATCCAAACTGATGCATAAGGGTCTTAACCAGCAAAAATCATAACTTTCGGCAAGGAAAAAAAAATGCACTTTTAATCCACAACTTCTCATCTTGCACTAGCCGTGTGATGCGACAACTTGACGTCATGTAATGCATAGGCATGTCGAAAGGTCACGCATCACAAATGTGAAACACACACTTGCAGACCATTTTAAACAACAAACTGACATAAAGACATTAATTGTTATCATTCCACATACAACAACGTCTGAACGTTCCTCTTTCTCCACGCTTGTAAACACTGGGGCGGTAGTTTTGCATGCATCACGTGTGACCTTTCAACATGCTTAAGCATTACGCCAGATTGCGCTGGTGGGACACAAGGCTAGTGCAAGATGAGAAGTTATGGATTTATAGTACTTATTTTTTATTTTTCTCAATCAAAATTATGATGGTTTGCTAGATAAGATCCTTATGCCTTGGTTGGGATCATTTAGAGCCCTTTAAAGCTGCATCAAAATAGCAAATTTTAAACTGCATTTAATCTGTAAACTATTGAGGTTCAGTAAAGTCTTTAAAATTGAGAAAAAGCATGGAGTGTTTTCCCTAAAAAACTTAATTTCTTATTGACTTAACAAAAAAGACATCAACATTTTGGATGACATGTGAGTGAGTAAATTATCCAGATTTTTTATTAAGAAAGTAGAGTAATACTTTAATGTATTTTCCCTCCTGACTTTCTTATTTTACATCATTTAAAATATTTTGAAACATTTCCATTCTTTAAAAGTTAATAAGAACACTTGATTGTTAATGTTCTGATAATTCATAACTGTTCTGTCAACTGTTTATTAATTGTAATGCATACAGCTGACATTTCAGCAAACAATGTTTTATGTAAATTTTATGGCCTTTGCTTTTAAAAAATAAAGTTTTATATTCTAAGAATTTTGTATTTGTGTATTATGTATTTAATTACCATTTGAGACTATTGTTACTGTTACACATATAATATAAATTCCTAATTTAAAAGTGGCATATCAGTAAAATACAGAATGGGTTATAGTTCTGTAAAAATACAGTAATTTGCTGGCAATATAGCTGCCTGTATGTAAATTTACAGTGTAAAGTTTTACAGTGTATACTGTAAAAATAAATAAATTACAGCGTTATACTGTATCTGACAATTACAGTGCAAGACTGTAAATGTTGTTTACAGTAGTGGTTCTGTAAAAATACAGTAAACGGCTGGCAACCCAGCTGCCAGTATTTTACTGTAAATTTACAGTGAAAAGTTTTACAGTGTATAGTTAAGTTTTTATGTACAGTATTTCATAATCAAAATAGTAAGTGTGCACTGCCAGATTTTTGTAAACGTGCGCACTTTGTACATGCATGTACAGGAAAATGTTTTGGAGATGCATTGCATTTTGTCGTGATGTGCATGCCGTTTGTGTACACGTACAAATCAAATAAACTATGCTTTGCAAGGCTGTGCGTTCGGCCGTGCGCATTCGTTCGCGTCCAAGTGAAAAAACAGACTATACTACAGGCTTAAACAAACCACTAGTATAAAGATCAGACAGTAGATCTTAATGGTTTCTGAGATTGAGACAACATTTCAGAGTATGCCTTACATCTGTATATCAATGTATTTTCACAGAAAAAAGTAGCATTTTGCCATTCGGTAAACTTCTGTACGCACTGTTGAACATGCTGTCAACATAAATTAGCAGTCTATCAAATCACAAGTTAGTCTGTCCGAACACCCAAGCTGTCCAAACTCGCATTCACACTTCTAAAGATTTGGTGGTACGTTAACCACATCAGTGTTTCCCAATCCTGGTCCTCAAAGACCCCCTCCCACACTGCAAAAAATGACTTTCTTACTTAGTATTTTTGTCTTGTTGGCAAACCTAGGAAAATAAGTCTAGTTTTTAGACAAATAAATCTTTTTTTATATATATAAATTAATTGAAGCAAATTTGTGCTTAAAAATAGCAAAAAAAATCAGCAAATGAAACAAGAAATTTTTTCTTGAATAACGTGTTTATGAAAAAGTTAACTTATTTCAAGAAAAATTTTCTTATTCTATTGGCAGATTTTTTTGCTTGTTTTAAGCACTAATTTGCCTAAAGTTTAAAATTTTTTCTAAAAACTAAACTTATTTACCTAGGTCATTTTGCTCATCAAGAAAATACATCTTAATTTAAGAATTTTTAGATATTTTTACTGAAAACAAGACAAAAATAGTAAGTAAGAAAGTCATTTTTGCAGTGCAGAATGTTTTATATCTCTCCTTATTAAGCACACCTGATTTAACTCATCAACTTGTTAGGGAGACATGTGTATTATTTTGGAAGGAGGCTGATAGTTGAATTAGGTGTTTTAAATAAGTTTCTGAGAGGGGGTCCTCAAAGACCAGTATTGGGAAGCAGTGCCGTACATCAAAGATGGTGAAGCCACCAACAGAGACAAGCCAATAAAAGTTATGCAACATAAGAAGTGGTTGTATCACAAACACACCTGGGGAAAATGTGCTAACGCGCCGAGAAACAAACAGATGGTGTTATGCAGCTCAAATTAATCTATCAATTCCAATCAGCTAAATATGGCAGCTTTCAACTTGAATCAACAACAAACTCCCTGTCTTTCTATATCTCTCTCTCTCTCTCATCGCAATGCGCATGCATCATTAGAAAGAGAGATAGATAGAGACTAGTGAGTTGAGTTTTTAAAGTCACAATTACACAAGAGACACTTCAGACAATGAACAAAAGCAGCCAGCAGTCTTATCACAGCTAAACTTCAGACAATTTATAAACAACTAGGGTACCAGACAGTGCCGCACAATTAATCGAAATACAATCCAAATTCAGTGGTGGCCGGTGACTTCTTTTTGAGGGGGCACGATAAAAAAAATTACATGATCATTCACATGACCCGGATACTTGTTTTACGTGTATATTTATATGTAATCCTGTTGTATAACTGAATACATTTTAAATTGTATGCAGCTGAAAATAGAGATTTTAAATGTTTTCGTAATTTTCTTCTCTTTACATCAGACGGCAATTAAATTACCACACGGCCTTGATGTTTTTGAAAAACAGTATAGCGCCACAGAATAGGGCTTTATACTACAAACTATATATTCTATTCCCTTCCCCTAACACAGGGGTTTTCAATATATTTTGTCAGTGGAACCCCTTTTGACCTTTTGAATTATTTACTTGAAGTACCCCCTGAGAATTTATGTGAATATTTCAATAATTAAATAGTACATTTGCATGTTAAACTTCAAAAACATTATTTCATCCGTTTTAAAGACTTCATCAGTAGTATTTTCCATAGTTATTGTAATTATTACTGGTTATTGGACCTTTATCTGGTAATTTTCTTTTATTGGTACATATACAATCTGTCCATTTTGCACGAGTTTTCAGTTTTCAAAAAATTGTAGTGTTGTGTAATTGTCAGATGACATGCAGATTGAATAAATTAAATGTAGACTTTTGTAAGTAAGTGTTTTATTTTAAAATTATTTATTTACATTTTCTATTTATCTTACATTTCATTTTTTTTCACCAACTCACAAATCCCCTGCAATTCCCCCACTCACCACCAGGGCTTCGTGAACAGCAGGACTGCGTTCAGCCCCGACAAAACGTTGCACAACGTTTATTAAACGGAAACAGTGATGTGTTGAACACCCTGTTTTGATGAAGAAAGAGTTGCAACTACGGTAGCTGAGAAGGCCATTCTTTGTGTTTTTTTTTAAATGTTTCTGAAGCCTGATGAAATCGTTATAAATGTGTGTTTAATACTGTAAAATACCCTCGATGTTACAGTCACTGACCTTGCCGTCCAGAATGAAAAACAACATTCCAACTTGAATCCATTGAGCGAGCTGTCTCTTTACTACCGTGTGGTTTATATACATCTTGCCACTGATTGGGCCAAAATTTCTGACACACCCACCAAACAAGAGAAAACGCATCTAAAACCTGTTGCACGTCGTTTCCAGGAAACACGTTTTAAACATGGGGATTTTAAAGGTGTTGCACCTATTTGGCGTTCCTTCCGGAAGATTTTACAGATAGAAGAGCACACCTTGGAATGCGACTCGCCATTTCGCCTTGAACTTTGCAAACACTGCTGCAATTTAATTCCCGTTGGAGACGAGAGGCCAGATGTATGCAAATTATTTTGAAGGGGAGGGAATTGAAAGAGATTGGGGGGTGAGATGCATTTTACGTAATATGTATCCGTTGTTCAGATTGGGCCCTCATGGCGGACATTTCTAAAGGAGGAATTTCCATGAAACAGAGATGTTTGGAAACGTCTAGCACTTTTTTCGTATGTTCGTGAATGCGGGCAGACTACCGTTATTCAACCAAGACAAGGTAAAAACTTTTTTTATTCTCGGTCACCTTTAAAAAGGTTTAAACCAAAAGAGATCTTTTTTAAAAGTGAAGCCTCATCAACGCCTTCCTAAAACATCAAACGTAAAACTTCCTCAATCAAACACAACCCTTGGAGATCATACTGGTTGGAACATTTGCATAACACCGCCCTAATGTATAAGCAAAGAAAGAAGGTGTAACTTTCATTCACGCTGTATTAAGGGTGTCACTTGCACTTCAAATAAAAAAATTAGATCGTCGATGCTGCCACACCCCCATGTCTCGTCCGGTCGGCTTGTCAAGCGGGGGAAAATAAACCTCACAGAGGTGCCTTTAAACACATAGATCCAGCGGATACGAGGGATGTTTTGCTACAACTCCTTGTAATGCATATCATAAACAGGATTACTACCTAGTGATCTGCCTTCGGACAGAGCGCAGCTCTCTCTGCACGTGCGTGAGAGTGAGAGAGCCGCCAAGATGCAGTGGGTTATATTTTAAACAAAAGGGATGGTTTGCCTTAGCCTGCATAAAACGCGTAAAACTGAACAAATTCGTAAGGATTACTACTTTAGTTTATGTTTAGACTTTGGACAGATGCGAGAGTGCATGCACGTGAGACAGAGAGAAGCGCAGCTGCTTATGACACACCGGTTTTATTTCAGATGCTAGGAGGAGTCCAAGACGCGTGCATTAAGTCCATCTGCGTGCGAGAAGGAATCCTCTCTCTACATACAAGCTCTCTCGCATAAAGTAAAGCCCACAAACCCTCATGCGAGGAAAAGCACGCAATGTGCATGTTAATGTGAAACTATAATAATAATAATAATAATAATAATAATAATAATAATAATAATAATAAAGGCATATAATTTTTGTCCTTCAAAAAATAATAATAATTTAAAAATCGAGAATCGAATTGAATCGTGGCCTTAGAATCGAAAATGTAATCGAATCGAGGATTTGAAGAATCGTGACACCCCTGCGCTGTATGTGTATAAACATGTATAAAAACCTCTGCTCCGGAAAGAGAGGGCTCAAATTTAAAAGCCTGATTTTTGTTAAAGAAGAGTTTCTGGGAAAAATCCCAGTTCCTGAGTGATTTATGGAAAGGAGGAAAACCACTGAATGAGAGCAAAGGACAAAGAGAGAGTTTTAGACAGTAAGCATTTATCTGTCTTTCACTCAACACCTGTGTGTGTGTGTGTGTGTGTGTGTGTGTGTGTGTGTGTGTGTGTGTGTGTGTGTGTGTGTGTGTGTGTGTGTGTGTGTGTGTGTGTTTCATGACTCATGAGTCTCTGAGGGTGATGGAGGTGAGCAGACACAAACACAGACTATTTGAAAGAGCTTTATCGGCATCAGCACCCATGCCCTCAATACAGTTTTACACTTAAAACCAAACAGTGAATTTTTGACACTTACATTCTTTGTATGTAGAAGAACAAACATTAACGCATCACAACATAGACATGTGAAATGAACTCCCCCGTCTACAATACAAATAATATGCGCACAGCCGCATCCAGCCCATTTATTTCCACTAAATTTTATAGTCTGTTTCTGTTTGCGCTCCTGGCATGGAAGCTAAAACCTCAGCGCTTTTCTTCTGTCTGGATATGTTAGGAAAACAAAAGGAAACACATCTGCGCGCACCCGCCCAGGTCTTGTCAGCAATTTTTACTCTGGTGAAATAAATGATCGAATACAAGTTTCTACTGCTAAATGATTCACGATAAACCTTTGGAATGCTGCTTCAGGTGACTAGTGCTACAGGCCCAATAATATGAATAGTCAAGTAAGTATCGACCAATCACAGTGGAGAAGAAACGATTAAACCAATCATATCACTTTTAAATTCCATTAACAAAAACAGAGAGAAAAGTGGATGTTGGGTTTTCCCAAAGCTACACACAAACGAATGAACCGATATTTACTCCTATGATGTATCAGCATTCCCACATAGCAAGCGGGATGCCTGGAGTTACGGCATGTGTTATTTGAGCATGACAGCAGTTTTTGCGTATGTAGCTCATTAGCAAACAGACAAGGCGAAATCTGAAAGCAGGAACGCAGGGTCGTGCCGCACACAGATTGTAATCTGCATCGTGAGCATCTCCAACATCTGCTTTTAATTTCTACTGTCTGCTAACACGGTCGCTCGAGCCTTACTGCATACCGCTGTTTGACATTGGAGGCATTTTAATCTAAAGATGATCAGCAGACAAGGGCAACGTGTATTAGAAACGTATCCTCTACCAAGAAACAAATTGCTACGGTCCAATCAGATGCTAGATGCAAAAATCGATGACTTTGGTTTAGAGAAGTGGGAATCATATTTACGGTTGTCGCTGACTGGTGTGGTGACCTTCCACACGTCTATCCACGACTTCCAGGGCTTTCTGAGTAGTTTAGCCATAAGCGTTTCAGACAGAGATGGATGATGAGTCAAACTCACGGGTGCGAATATTGTGTTTAGTCTTGCCTTGAGCAGATATTGAATATTACTTCAATACACACCGCTGTGTAATAAAAATGCCTGGTACGGAGCAGAAAATTCACCCCTCTTCATTTCAAAAGGAGTTTTTTACTTTGTAATTATACAGCTATGTAAGATATGATGATAACTTTGTAATTGTTTATTGAACATCACATACAATCGAATCTCATTCAAACACTGCATATTTAAACTTGCCGCGCTATGACACTTCACACCTGGTTTGATGTCATAACCAAAGAGATCCAAAATAAAGAAAATAACTCATACTGGGTGTCTCTGGGAAACCATCATATGACCGTGCAATTGTACAGACATTGAAACACTTATGATTTATTTCATACTGAACAACGTCCTTTCAGCACTACTCTTTCAGTCAGCATATATCTCATAAACTCTATGTGAAACACATTGTGATTTGGCTTGGTTTGTCTGGCATATTAAAATAATAAGAAGGAGCACACAATGTAGGTATTCCCTGGTTTTGGCAACACAGGAGTTTTCCATGGCTTGAGAAGGAAAGTTGGAGTGTTTGTTCTGGAAAGAAGGTGCTGTGGTATCGAGGTGTGGAGGGACCTGCGGTCTGTGTATATAGGCCAAAGGAGAAGAAAAGATTTCCCAGAGTGCTTTGCTCTTACAGCTTTTGCTGGCAAGAGAGCTCATCTGCCTAAGATGCACACACATATAAATACACTGAGGGTCTGCTAATAGGAAGCAAAGCTCAGATATGCGGCTCGAGAGGGGAGCTTTAAAGGGAAAGAAATCTCATGGTCCTTCTCTCCACTCTTTCATCTGCACTTCACTGCAATTAAGGAGGAAGAACCAAGTGGCCACTCAGAGGAAGTGGATTCGACTCCCTTCATACACTCAGACCCAAACGAAGAGAGAGAGATGAAGTGTGTGAGAAAAGAAATCTGCCGTCCAGGGAAATATCTAAATACCCACCTGTCGAAAATAAGACACATCCAAGTTTATGGTTTTGTATATGCGAAATGAACCATGACTGATCTTGAACGCTGGCAACTTCACGTGTCAGAAGAAAAATTGCTGCTAAACTGCACGAGAAACGTGACTCGGCTGATTCAAATACATTAGCATGTGGTTAAAGTCCTGGATTACTTGAAACTAATGTCAAAACCGCATATGTGAAAGATTTATTCCTGTCATAATAATTACTTCATGTACTAAAATGGCTATAGGGTTACTCTACACCCTTGCATCATAAGTGTATGTAAACCATGAATATCCAAAATTATTTCCAGCCTCTGCTAAATCACACCAGCTCGGACCATACTGTACAGTAGATATATTTGTATGCCCTATTCGGCAGTTCCAGGCATGTAGTTGCTAAGATCATAAGTGACTTCTGCATTTGCAGCATGTATTTTTTTGGTTAACAGGTCACGTGGTAGGTTACATTATTATAGGTATACATTATGTATTTAGATAGGTACAACTGTAATGTTGGTACTGGTTATTATATAAATTGTGTTTACTGGATTCTTGATTGTTCGAGTAATTGTTTAAGAAAAAAATGTGTTATGTGAACTTAAATATTTGATTTCAAGTAATATTCTTTACTTTAACATTTAAAGGAATAGTCCATTTTCTTAAAAGAAAAATCCAGATAATTTACTGTTGATGTCTTTCTTTGTTCAGTCGAGAAGAAATTATGTTTTTTGAGGAAAACATTGAAATTAGAAAAATTTTGCATGGACTTTAATAGAGCCCAACATTTAATACTTAACTCAACACTTAACAGTTTTTTTCGACGGAGTTTCAACGGACTATAAACGATCCCAAACGAGGCATAAGGGTCTTATCTAGTGAAACGATTGTCATTTTTGACAAGAAAAATAAAAAAATATGCTTTTCAAAACAACTTTTCGTCTAGATCCGGTCGTGATGCGTCAGCGTGACCCCACGCAATACGTCATGACGTCAAGAGGTCACAGAGGACGAACGCGAAACTCCGCCCCAGTGTTTACAAGTGTGTTGAAAGAGGACCGTTCCTACGTTGTTGTATGTCAACTGATACTAATTAATGTCTTTGTGTCAGTTTATTGTTTACAATGGTCCGCAAATGTGCGTTTTATTTATGTAACACGTGACCTCGCTACGTCACTACGCATTTACGTTAGGTCACGCTGGACTGGACCTGGACGAAAAGTTGTGGTTTAAAGGCGGAGTCCACGATGTTTGAAAAACGGTTTGGAAAAGGAGACGGGCCGACTACCAAAACACACTTATAGCCAATCAAATCAAATCAAATGCCGGGTTGCGTATGTGTGGGGCGGGTCTATCAACAGAAGGTCCAGATTCTATTGGGGTAGGGGCGTGTTTGTTTAGGCGATTTCAAATATCAACACTGGCTTTCAAACATCATGGACTCCGCCTTTAAAAGAGCATATTTTTTATTTTTCTTGTCAAAAATGACAATCGTTTCGCTAGATAAGACCCTTATGTCTCGTTTGGGATCGTTTATAGTCCGTTGAAACTCCGTTGAAAAAAACTGTTAAGTGTTGAGTTAAGTATTAAGTGTTGGGCTCTATTAAAGTCCATTAAAATGAGAAAAATGTTTTCCTCAAAAATCATAATTTCTTCTCGACTGAACAAAGAAAGACATCAACATTTTGGATGACATGGTGGTGAGTAAATTATCTGGATTTTTCTTTTAAGAAAATTTTATATTCCTTTAAGTACATAAAACACAGGTTTTCTTGTTGATTTTAAGTAAAATTATCCAAATTGGGATTACTTAAAAAGTGTGATGCAAAAATGGTGCATATATATTTTAAATTAATCCAACACATCATTTTTTAGTGTATATGCGTTTTTTTAAAGACTTAGCATTGGTTAAAGAGCACCTATTAAATTGCTAAAAACAACGTCATTTTGTGTTTTTGGTATAATACAATTTGTTTGCATGGTTTCTGGTTAAAAAACACATTATTTTCCACATACTGTACATTTTTGAAGCTCCAGATTTCACTCTCTTTCTGAAACGATCTGTGCGTTTCAGGAAGAGTGTGAAATCTGGAGCTCTGAAAAGCTCTGTTTCCTCTAATCTGTATGTTGTGATTGGCATGAATACCTCTGACGTCAGCCAGAAATGTGACGCTCCTTATTATGTTTGAAAGATTCGGTCACAATGCAATGCTAACAGGATTTAACTTAAAGGCTGAGAGTCCGAAGCTGCAGGAATTATGATCATGTCGGTCTTGTCTACATCACCAATCCCAGGAAATAAACTGTTGCCTACAATCCATCTGTTTGTTGTAGTCCAAAAAATGGATAACTCTTGTGGGGGTTTGTACCTTTTGCATATTGTTAACATATTAATAATACACACCTACACACCAAAGGAAATGTAAAATCGTGAATTGGATAATTGGTGCCCTTTAATTCTGCTAATGTAATTGTTTAAAAAGTGGGTGGAGGCACTAAATGAGTTGATGCACTACAGATGGCCTTCCATCATCTTTTATATGAACACATCTGAAGTCATTAAGTTTAGTAAATGTCCTTGCTTTTCCAAGCTTCCAAGTAGAAAACAGGGATCAGGGTATAACTGGAAGCTAGTTATAACAGTTTATAAAGTTTGAAATATTTTTCTTACAAAATTGCATCGATTACCCACAGAAAACCCTTTATTAACCAATTGGAGACATGTGTATTACCTCTGTGATGAATGAATGCACTTTATTGGGTTTAAATGTAGAAGTTCCCTGATCCCTGTTTTCTACCATTATAAAGCATGGAAGAGCAAAGAAATTTACTAAAACAACTCCAAATGTGTTAGCCGGAAAGATGATGGACATATGCATCTCTGACTGCTTGAGGGTGAGTAAATCATAAGGGTAATTTTAATATTTGGCTGGAATATCGCTATAATAATTCACTGAACTACATAAAATGAATGAAATAAATGCATATTTAAACTTGACACTTGTCATACCAAATGCACCTTTTCCAGGTCATGGTGATACATTCTGGGATTGCATTCTTTGTGATTAGCACAAAGGATTTTGCCACAGCATGATATTACAGAAGACAGCATTACGATGCAGCCAACCTTTTTAAACAGCCTTGTAGTAGAAGAAGCATCAAGAAAAAGCTTATGTAGAAATGTGTAAGGATGCAGACAGTTGAACACCAAACACATGCTAAACAAACAGAAAAACATACATGCTGCATTGACACGTTTAAGATTCACTGTGATGTACCGGGTTTAAGTTTGTTTATTGGTGTGAGTGGCAAAGGCTGCAGCAAGACATATGGGATAATATTGGCCACCATCCTATATGTTATACGATTTTATGCGCTGAATAAGCACAGGGAATTACAACATGTGAAGAGAAAAAAATTCTTATTGTATTCGACTGTGTGCCACATCTGGCGGCTGGATGCAGATTATTGCCCCTAGCTGCTCGGCCAGAGAGAGTTATGGGAGCTTTCGCAGCCGGAGGTGTAACACAATTTTGATGGGAATTGGATTCCGAAGCAAGGAATCACGTGTGGGTGGAACCAGGCCTGCCAAGAAAGGCAGAGGCAAAGAAACGTGAAGGAATATGAGGAGTGATGGAGGGAGAGAAAAAGCAGGCGGGAGAACAGGAACCCAGCGCCGAGAAGGTTTTAGGGAGATTAAAAGCCCAGAGCAAGGGCTCTTAAGACCATCCTGCTAATTAAATATGTCAAAGCTCATAAAGACGCATTGGGGCTTTTTCCCAAAGCCAAGCTTTACCAAACCCACCTAGTCAGCAAAGCCTTCACATCTTGTCAATAAACATTAGTCTGGGCATCAGTAAAACATCCACAAAATGGATTGGTTTATTAAACGTATTTCCAACCCCTTTTATTACTACAGTCTAAGCACAGAAAACCTGTACGATACATGCCAAAAGTGAGTCGATGCCTGGATTTTACAGCACACGCTGCAAGAGAAACCACAAACATGTGTACAGACAATAAGGAACATAGAGAATGGAAAATAACTAACCCCACAAGAACAAAGGAACATGATGCATTTTTATGACCATTACTGTAGTTGAATATTTAATAGGAAGTCAAGGAATACAGCAACATCAGACCACTTGAGCTCAGTATTCAAATAATGAGCTCAAATCGTACAGTGTGTTTATGTCAACACGAATATTTGATTAAAATGAGACATGGCATATCTAGGAAGATTACCATAAAATGGTGAAGTATCTCTTTACACTGCAAAAATGACTTTCTTAGTATTTTTGTCTTGTTGTCAGTAAAAAAATCTAAAAATTCTTACATTTCTTGATGAGCAAAATGACCTAGGAAAATAAGTCTAGTTTCTAGACGAAAAAATATAAACTTAAAGCGAATTAGTGCTTAAAACAAGCAAAACATCTGCACCAAGGAGGTAAGAAAAATATCTGGAAATAAGTTTAAATTTTTCTAAACACTTCAAGAAAGAAATTCTTACCCCATTGGCAGATGTATTTATTTATTTATTTATGCTCGTTTTAAGCACAAATTAACTCTAATTTTATATTTTTTGTCTAAAACTAGACTTATTTTCCTAGGTCATTTTGTTTATCAAGAAAATATACCTTCATTTAAGAATTTCTTGAAATTTTTACTGAAAACAAGACAAAAATACTAAGTACGAAAGTCATTTTTTGCAGTGTAAATGTACACCATGGTTTTTGTGTGCTCTTGCTGGAGTTTCAGGCAAATTCATCTGAAGCAAGAAAGTCGCATCACTCCGCCGCAATACTTGCAATGCCTCCAGATCTTGTTAGAACAAAATAATCAAGGATTCCAATTAACAATTGGCCATTTTTACTTGGAGGTGGGACTAGAGCGGCTATTTTGACCATTGTAATATCCCCCATTTATATCAATACCAGTGACGCATCCTGTTAATATTAAAGGAACACGCCCACATTTTGGGAATTTAGCTTATTCACCGTATCCCCCAGAGTTAGATAAGTCCATACATACCTTTCTCATCTCCGTGCGTGCTGTAACTCTGACACCACTAGCTTAGCTTAGCACAGAGACTGGAAGTGAATGGCTCCAGCTAGCAAACTGCTCCCAATAAGTGACAAAATAATGCAAAGATTTTCCTATTTATGTGTTGTGATTTGTATAGTCACACCGTGTACAAATAGCAAGATCATATGAGACACAGCCATCTTTTAACAGTATACATACTGGGAACTATATTCTCAGAAGGCGAAGCACTGCTACTTGGGCGGAGTGATTTGCACAACTCTGCCCGAACTCTCTGCCCCTCACCAGGGGGCTTCTCGGGTGCTGCGAGCAAATCACTCAGGTGTTTGTGTAAATGGTGTGACTATACAAATCACAACACATAAATAGGAAAATGTTCGCGTCATTTTGTCACTTATTGGGAGCAGTGTGCTAGCTGGAGCTATTCACTTCCAGTCTTTGTGCTAAGCTAAGCTAGCGGGGGATGCGTCAGACAGAGTTACGGCACGCACGGAGATGAAAAAGGTATGTATGGACTAATCTAGCTCTGGGGGATACTGTGAATAAGCTAAATACCCAAAATATGGGCGTGTTCCTTTAAATATCTTTGTCTGAAGTCAGTGTATCGTCGTAATAGCAAATTCAAAAATAAACAAACAAATAAATAACCTGGGGCCGGATTCACGAAAACATTCTTAAGACAAAAAATAAGAAAGTTCTTAAGATAAATTATAAGAAGTGCGTAAGAATGTTCCTAAGTGCAATTCTCAAACATTTCTTAAGAAGTTCTCAATTTTTTTCTTAAGAATATCTTAAATTTGTGTCTTAAGAATAAAATGACAAGCTTTAAATGAATTATACCCTGCTAATGAGGTAACAATAAATTTATCCATTAATCTTTTGACTACCTTGCGATCATTAACGCGATACAAACGAGTGATGCATTAAGACTACCACAGGATGTTATTCGCTGTTGTAACAGAGGTCAGCTTGTATTAAGGCGGTGCGGTGCGTAAATATAAATCCATAATGTCCCAATCGGTCCGTCATGCGGGCCGAGCGCTCTGAGTGTGCGTGCTTCACTCTCCGTGCCCAAGGCTTTCGTCTACCGCGACCCGCGCTCACGCGTCAAGAGACGGACGCGGAGGGTCAAGCGTGCGTGCCCGCAGTTTCGGAGCCATCGACTCACATGACGAAGCGATTACCGGTCCGCCTCCCGCTTAGAGCGACTTTAAGCTGTTAAGTAATTTCATAATGAATAGGCTATTACGGAGGAAGTTACATGTTTGCTAATATTATCGCTAATACTTATTTGTGTTGTATGACATATTACTGAGTAAGCTATTAAACTTCATTATATTCCTCTTTAAACTAATCTATGTGAAGTAAACTGATAAAATTGCCATTTCAGACTACAAAATACAACATGTCACATTTAAAACAATCACATTAACTTATAAACATCTTACATTTTGAGATTTAAGACTACTGTAAGGTTATCCTAACTTTAAGATGTTATTTAAGACAGTTTATTTTTCGAGAATTGGAATTCTTCTTAAGTTTTTTCTTAAGAACATACTTAAGGAAAAAAATAAGAACTTTATTAAGAAGCTTTTTTGAGAATACAAAATATTCTTAACTTTTTTCTTAAGCTTGAATTTAAGATAAAAATGGCAGTTAAGAAGATTTTTCTTCTTAAGAATGTTTTGTGAATCCGGCCCCTGATGTATAGATGGTTTCAGAAAAAAACAACATAAACAAACGGCTTTCGGAACAAACGAAAGTTCCGGAAACACCAGAAAGAATTTTAACATGCATAATAAAGTTTCTTAACTATTTGTTGTGACCAAAAATAAAGTCAGTGTATCATCAAAAATTCATGCTAATCATTCTAAAAAACAAACAAAAATAAACAAAGTGTATATAATAATTAAATAAAAGATGAAAAAGAATAAACAAAAATATACATGATAAAGTTACATTACTAAACATTTGGTGGGACAAGTTTGTTAAACTAAAGATATTTTACCAGGGATAAGTAACTGCTATTGCTTTGAATAGAGGAGATCGCAACAGTCAATATGGCCGCTCTACCAAAGGAAGTCCTGCCTTCCACAAATCTCCAGTAAGAAATAGCCGATTTTTTGTGCATGCGTATAATGTAACAGGTCTTGCTTTACCTAAAGGTGTTGCAAACATGGCGGCGTAGTGACGCAACTTCCTTAAAAAGAATTTGGTTATAGTAAATATTTTTTTTGCGTTTGCATTTTTGGACAGCTGGTTAAGCAGGCTGGTTCAAAGGGATTTTGCCACTTTTTTAGCTGGTCAATAGGTCAAGGCTGGAAGACCAGCTTTGCCAAGCTGGGAGGACCAGCTTAAACCAGCTAAGAAACCCTTCTTAAACCAGTCTGCAACACCCACTTAACCAGCCTGGTTTTAGCTGCCCTTTTCAGTAGTGATGTACTTGCCTTCAAAGCTTTAGACAAAAGAATGCTTCATAGGCAAAAGTAGGAGATAGAATATCAAACAGACATGCCCCAATTTTAAATGCAACACAGCATATGGGTTCCTTAACAAGTCAGAGGTCACATATGGTCTCGGTGGGAGACCTATTTAAAATAGATGCACTCCTTACAATGCACTAAACACCAGTGAGAAAAGAGTGAGAAAGACAGATGAGACGGAAAGACCCCAACATCATCTCACTCATTTTACTGTAACAACTCACAGGTGAAAGCCAGAATACAGAGGTTGAGTGGGAGGGTATAGAGAGAGAGGAAGCCAAGGGTGAAGACAGGGATCAGAGTAAAGAGCATCTGGTGGAAACATGTTTTATCCACTCATGAAGTACATATATCATGTGAATATATGGGCTGTGTCTTAAATCCTTGTCAGCTGCCTAGTAATACAGCATATGTAGAGGCATCATAAGCACATGCTACATTTTCAACACTATACAACAGATGAGCCAAAGAAGGGGGATTTTGAGGTGCTGTATCAATTTGGTATTATTAGACGCTGCTCTATGGCTGTACAGCCTCATGAAATGCTTACGTTGAAGACATTACAAATGCCTGATGCAGTGTTTTCATATTTCAACACCGCAGATGTTTTAACTGAGTGTTCGGTCACAATTTGCGCTTTCTGTGTAAGAAACCTGCATACAGCCGATCTTGATCAGATAAAAATGTCTTGATAGGCCCCGATACAAATCTTTGCGATCGGATCAGGGCATCTCTACACTCTTTTTAATTTTAACACATTATGTGTCATTTTGTGTTGATTTGTGTTAAAATATAACTCAAGTTGTGTTAAAATATAACACAAAATGTGTTGTTTCAATAATAACACAGAGATGGGTGGATTCTGGGACAACGCATTTAGTGTTGTATCCCTGAATCAACACTAATGTGTAGTTTTTAAAGGTCCTGTTCTTTCTTTGTTTTTGAAGCTTTGATTGAGTTTATAGTTTGCAATATAACATGTTTTCATGTTTTACGTGTAAAAAAACGCGGTATTTTTGACACAACTTACTTATCTCTATAGCACGGTTTTCGCTGTCCTCAAAACAGGCTGATGTCTTCCTTGTTCTATGAAGTCCCTCATTTAGAAATACGTATCAAGTTCTGATTGTGTAGTTTGTTTAGTGTGTTGTGATTCGACAGCAGCTTAGCTTGCCGTTAGCTTAGCTGGCGACTGACGTATTCCTGTGGGCGGAGTTTAGTCAAAAAACTCTTCTAGTGACATCATTAAGGCAGGAAGTAGAGGACTGTAGTCCAACCGGCCGTTTTCTGTAGGCTTTGAAAAGCGAATTCTGTTCAAGAAAATATATAGCGTGGCAGTGAACTTTGAGCTTTATCATTTTACATTTATTATTTATGCTATTATAGCAACATTACACACCAACTAGGGTTTAAAAAATTGGATCAGAAAAAAACGTGACCTTTAACACATCCATTCTAGGAGTGTAGTATAAACCATTTTTTTTCAGCAAAATTTAAAATAGCAAAATGCTTTTTTTGAAAACTATTGCTCTCTCTATCAGACAAAAAAAAAGAGTTTGTTATCCTAAATATTTAATCTTCTAACTTTAAACCTATTCTAATAAATAATTTAATATTTTCCATCTGTTGCTAGAATGTGACTATTTTGTATTTCCTCTCCTATATTTTTTATTTATTTTTTACATTTTTTTATTAAATGTATATAAACATAAAAGTGTATCCCTTGGATGGGACCATACTGATTATGTATTGCGTCATTAATTGTCATTGGTAATTGTGTCATTGTGATTGGTCATGTGCTGTTTTTATATAAGTACGTTTTCGAATTTGCTCTCTATACCTGATTAAGGTCATAGGACTGAAATGTTGTGATCAATAACTTTTAGATACTTTTGCAAGATTTATAGTCTACAGGATCTTTTTGTAGTTATTTAAAACTATTTAAGTAAAATGACTTGTAAATCTACAGGCAACTCATTAGGTTCTGAGAAAGTCATAGGGGTAGAATGTATCCTGGATCATGTAACCAAATAAAAATACACAAATCTCTTTTCAACAAAAAGGCCAAAAACTGCAGAGTACCGGACCAATCACTATTCTACCTGAAGTGTATTACAGTTACATAATAGACTAAACTATATGCTAGAGGCTAAATAACGTGTTTCACTGGTATACATTTCGTTTTACTATTATAGTGATGCCCTCTGGACAAAGACTGCAATGCATTTGCTTTAAAGGACAGGCTGTGTTTATGATGTTTTACCAGCATCCAAACGTAGCCTCGGGCAGTACACATGGAGCAGGAAAAGAATCAAGACTTTATGGTGTTCCTCCCTTGCACGTTTTTTCCTCTCCATTTTAGACCTGCATGCTCTCTACAGCGGTCTACTTTCAGCCCTCAGGGGTCAATCCATCAAACAAAAACACAGCGGAAAAAGTCTATCAACAGGTCATTGCAGACTGGACACAGCTGTGGGCATGAGCGTGTGCGTCTGCTCGGATCTGAAGCCAGCGAGAGTGTGTTCATTACATGATGACTTTTGTCTTGACAAAGCATACATGTTGCTTTCATCTTCCAGAGAAAGAGAGAGAGAGAGAGAGAGAGAGAGAGAGAGAGAGAGAGAGAGAGAGAGAGAGAGAGAGAGAGAGAAAAGAGACTTCGTGATTAAGTAAGGCACACTCACTCAGGTTACTTTTTAATGACTGTTAATTGCTGGAGCTAATTAGAATTGGGAATAAAGAAGCGTTCCATTTGTTTTAAAAACACAAGTACTGAATGATTTTCATGATGTTGAGTTTCGTTAATGGTTCTTCAACATCTGCACTCCTTTGTTAATGCAATAAAATAGTGACTGTTCGCTGCATCATTATTCAGCAAAATGCATCAAAGTCCCATCATGGAAGTCATGCCACTAGCCATGTTTCCATCACCATGATTTTATGCGCATTTTGAAGTATCGTATCAAAAACGAGTGTTGGAAACACCAAATTTCGAATAAAAATTTCCAAAAACAGTTTTTAAGCTCGCTTGAGGTGGTTTTTGACTTAAGCGAAAAATGTAATAATGAATATTGGTAGATGGAAACGCATTTGTTGAAAAAATTCTGACGTAGCGAACATTAAACCCATGGGACTGATTGGTCTGTGTCACAGGTCAGCAATGGTTTCCATTCCAGTGTTTCAAGACAGACTCTATTCTTGAGCATTATGAAACAAAACTGGGCATTGTTAAATAAAACAAAGATAATAAATCTACCAATTAAATACATTGTTGTGTTGCTTTGTTCTGGCAGATTCCATGCAATAACAAACATTCAGTCCAACTGTAGTCTGATTCATGAACAAACTATTTTTACACGCACCTATTATGCAAAATCAACTTTGGACATAAATGTGTGTTTAAGCACAAAAAATCCACCCACTCCTTATGTTTTAATCCTCATTAAACCAAAGCAGTCTCATTAGACATGCTGTATTGATTTTCTTGTTAATGTGACATCACACTGATAAAGCCCTGCCCACTGCCACTGAATGACAGTCCTGCATTACCATAGTTTCCGCTCTCAGCGAGTACACGGTCTGCCATATCTTAGAGGGACACTCCACTTTTTTTGAAAATATGCTCATTTTTCAGCTCCCCTAGAGTTACAGTATGGAATCCATCCGATCTCCGGGTCTGGCGCTAGCACTTTTAGCATAGCTTAGCACAATCCATTGAATTTGATTAGACCATTAGCATCTCGCTAAAAAATAACCAGAGAGTTTCAATATTTTCCTATATAAAACTTGACTCTTCTGTAAATGAGCATATAAAGGAGAGTCCTTTTAATAATGAGATACTATTGTCTAAGAGGCTGTTTACACTTGGTAATAACATGCGTTTTCGTTGATCGGATCACAAGTGGACGAGGTTAATGCCAGGTGTAAACGGTGTTCAAAACGTTTTGAACACGTCCACTTTCTACCACTTTCAACCACATCCAGAGGTAGTCGAAACCACATTCAACCACATCCAGAGGTAGTCGAAACCACTTTCGATCGGATCGCTTTGGAGTTGCGGAACGCATATGTGGTTGAATGTGTTCGAACAGCCACACGCAACCACCTTCTCTCCGCCTATTTATCTAATCTGAGGTATTAAACACAAGTTTTAAGTCTTTTTTTTACTTCTGGCGTGAACATACGGTGAACAGCGCTATTTTTAGCCTTTCATTGATACAACTACTGCGGGTGTTCTCCGTAGTTTCGTTTTGAAAGCGTGAAAGTTGCGCGATCCTATTTCATCAATTGCGCTGAAAATTCAGAGAAAGCTCCAACATAAAAACGTACAAAACACTGTGCAGCATGTTTACTTGCTAAACAAGCAGTGGACTCCGACATAATATTAGTTTGCGTCCATATAAACTCATCATTACTCCCGCTCGCGTTTGAATGACAGCAGAGAGACTCGCCCACCGTCTCACAGACCACCCCCTCACAGTATTCAGGACAGATGCGGTCGAAAGTGGACAAAAGAGACGGATTTAAATACCAGGTGTAAACGTAATGCGTCTCTCTCGTCCACTTGTGATCCGATCGATGAAAACACATCTTAATACCAAGTGTAAACAGCCCCTATGATGCAGCAGCACAATAATGTACACTATGTGTGTGTTTATGCCTACTACATATGCATATACGTGTGGGCAGCATATGCTTCTTCAGCACACCTGGAGGGAGCCATGATTGCTTGGATCAGAAAGAAAAGCACTGTTTTTCCTCTACATACTTGTAAACAAAGTTAAACCACACAACCACAGGGCATGCTATTCATTTCATGTATTACCACAGGACACACAAAGAGAGAAAGTAAAAGAGAGAGAGAAAGAAGGAGTCTGTCCTTGTGCTAATAACTCTTGCTCTCATGTTCTAACCACAACTCCAATTTAAAGCCAAGACAGATATCCAGACAGCAGTTCTAGCATCAAAGCTGGAAGGCAGGTCAGCCAGCGTTGCACACATCATCGCCCATCTAGCCAACATAAAACTCCTCACATCCAAATCCTGCATTATGTTGAAAATAAATCAGAAACGCAAACCTCCACAAAAGAAAAAATGCTTTGGTATTCGAGGGCTTGTATGGTTTATATAAGTTGACTGGTTTCTGTTCCAACCCTACTACCTCAGAAGAGAATTGTGTACAAGTCCAAATAAAAATGCAGGGGCAGAAAATTGTCAATGATTTAGAATAAATATTAAGAGATGGGCTATAGAGGTTGGGGCCTTGTGACAAATATGATATGATGTTAAATTGAGGCAAGCGATAGCGGGCAATGCACAAAAAAAAAAGGATTTGAAGGGTAGAGGCACAAGCTGGAGAGCTAGCACCCCGTAATAGGTTTTCATTACACTGCAATCTCTTTTAAATAATCCTATTCATTTTTCATGAGGTCAATTTTTCCCAGCAGACGAAAGATAAGAGGGCCAAATGCTGCTCTCGGCGGGCCGCGATCCATCACGTGATGACAGACCGATTGCATGCAATGAAAAGCTATGAAAAAATAAAACAATTAAGTAAATATACAAACCGATGTAAAGCTAAGCACACACTCTATATAATGAAGCTCTTAATAGACATGTGGACTGGACTGGGTTGTTTGTGAAACTTAAACTGAAAAAAATCTATATTACGATGATTATTTAGATGTACGCTTCTAGATAAACAAAAGGAAATTGTCGCAAAAAGTCTGAAGATGGAAGAGCGGTAATTATGTCATCATTGTCTTTTTCAAAAGCTTATTGACTCAGCAGCGACAACAACTTGATGTTGTGTCTGTTGGTTGGCACCAAGTCCTTCCTGTTGTTAGAGGAAGTAAGTATGTGCGAAACAATGCTCTACTGTGTGGAACAATTCGCTTATCCTTTGTTCTGAATACAAAGATGCGCATGGAACCTTAGCCAATCAGCTTACAGAACCAAATGTATTGTCCTACATAACTTAAGTCTTCACCCTGAATCCCATTAAAGCCCATTGAAATAAAGAGACGCTTAATTCAGATGTCTTAGAATTGGACTGAATGAAAAAAATTACAATGACATTTAAGATGCACTTATTGCATAAGTACATACTGTAGTAACCCTAACCCTAACATGCAATGAAAGTATACAATTTAGAGCTTGTCTGTGCAAACCAACAATGGAGATCTGGAGTAACTGTATTCTTGTCACTATTTATTATCTGACAGGGAATTTTGTAAAGAAATATATTTTTTTTAAACAAAAAATGCCTCAATAAGCCACATATAACTTGAGGAATCATTCTTGCCCTTTGCAAGGCGGAGTGGGGGTCACTGGCAGAAAAATGGTTAAAATATGTACCCTAGCTGTCACTGGGGTTGTACCCTTTCAAAAAGTATACCATGGTACTAAAGCAGTGCATATTAGTACCTCAGAGATACATATTAGTATCTCAAAGGAACATATTGGTACCAAATGTATACATAACATATACCTAATGGTACATTCATTATTAGGATCTTTTTAAAGAGTTTTTTTTTTCTAACACTGTATACATCATACTGAAATACAGTATGCATAATAGTAATAGTGATGCTTTCCTCAGCAAATACCACTAATAACGTCCAGCTACAGTATGGGGTAAAAATACTTTAATCTGTTCAAACATTATTATTGACAGAAAGAAAGAAAAAAAATATCTGTTACTGGGATTGTACCCTCAAATATTATTTTTTATACCTTTATGGGTGTATAGAACACATTGAAATCTTGTTCCTTTTGAGGTACAAAATGATACCCCAAGGACCTAATGTGTACCTTTATGGACCAATTCTGTTCCAGTTAAATGTAAGGAGTACAAACCATTTCACTGTACATTTAAAGGTGCACAATAGGTCCTTAAGGTACAGTAATGTACCCAAAAGGTAAACCATTGTATTATGGTTAGTATACCTATAAAGGTACAAAATGGAACTTTAGGGTACGGTGATACGTGGGTCAATGCATAAACAACCCGCACCAGACCGACGTTTTCAACGAACCTGCCCGCAACTCGGACTGCAAAAAATTAAAATATATATTGTACCTGACCTGCTTCCTGCCCCGCATATTTCAAACGACCCGACCGACCGCAATCCGAATATCATTAAAAATATTTTTTGGATGACTCATAACCGTGGGTGACCGCAGGCACCTGCTCATTTCGAATCAACCCGCACATCACTGTTAAGAGTACCACAGCAGCGCCGAAAAAGGTAACGCTTTATACCTTTTTTCTGACAGTGTTGATCTCTGACAGTGTGTAAACCAAGCGAATCAACTGAATTCTGATAAATGAGAGCCATTTTACATCTTGCTCTCAATCACACCACCCAACCTTTTGCACATTGTTCAATGTCTGTCCATTATAAACAATTATTTCCTGCTTTTCTGATCGTCCCATTCCTAAAGCGGAATTGAGATAATGGTGTTGTCCCGAATTATACATCTAATTCTGATTCCAGGGAGACAGGAAAACAATACAAAATAGGTCAATGAATAGCGTTTCTCAGTAAAAAGGCGCACTCATCGAGCATATGTATTCCTACCCTGCTGGTGAGAACAAAAGCTTAGGAGAATAACACAGTCTGGCCTTGGACCTCCATGCGAAGATGAAAGACAAGCATTTAGGACAGTTTCTGATCAAAAGAAGCTAGGAATAAAAGACTGAGTGCAAGCATTCATCTTGAAGTGCGATTGTACCAGCACGTGTAGATGAAGCATTTTCTCTGGAGGGGTTGGTATTAGGTTTATGTGAGAAATGCAATTATGCTCGTAGCTATTTTACACAGTTCTCTCGCCGCAGCAGTTATTCAGACTGAGTTATTTATTTATCTGTGTTTTTGTTTCGGAAATAAGCAAATATATTTGCAATTAAGCTTCCTCGTCTGATTCGACTCCTGTTTGCAGGCTTCCAATTTGATTCTGATTCAATTCAATATTGATTCATTTGAAAATATTTTAGTTGTCAGTTCAGTATTCCCTAGGGGTGGGCGATATACCAGTGGGTAGATTAAACCGGTAGAGATTTTAAGCTATCGATTCTTTCGAGGTTAAGCCGCATTCACATTAGACTTTAAGAATGCAAGACTTCATCCATTTGTGCTTTGCAATAGAGAAAAAAGGTCACGCAGTGACATACCGGTTTTGTACTTGTCATTATGCTCTATGTGATACAAATTCACAAAATATCAACGCACTAGCTTTTGTTTCCAATCTGACTCATTCACATGCGTATGAATGGAAGTCAATGTAACGAAGTGTCTGGTATGCCCGACCCTTTACGCACTTACATGTACACGCGTTTACACAAAAACAATGTTTGCACACGTTTTAAAGCACCACGGTTTTAAAACAAGTGATTTTAAGCCACTAAAACACAAACAATGGAGAAATATGCACACACTGTTTCTGTGTAAGAGGAGCGTTGTCCTTAAATACACATATGCATAAAACTATCCTCATAATCACTACCATTTAGGTCTTTAAGAGAACGAAAACTGCTGAAAAATAAAATGACTGTGTAATGCTGCGTTTATACCAACCACATTTCAGGTGTCAAAATCGCGTCTACCGCGCCTGATTGGTTAAGTTCACATTTTTTAACTCGGGCGTCAGCCGCAAATTCGCGTCAAACGCAAAAATCACAAAAAGCACCATTCGCGCCATAAGCTCATTTTGCACGAATGAGGTGAAAACGCGTTTTCAGCGCCGCGCTAAATGCCTCACCCGCGCCGCAGGACCTCCAGACACGTCAACGCGTCTTCACATTGACTTAACATTGAAATCACTCGTGCTTGCCGCCTCTACCACGTCTGGTGTAAACGCAGCATAACAGTATATTGGATCTGGACTTAAAAGTCTGGTCTTAAAGGGGGAGTTACCCATTTTTGCTCCTGTCTGTCATTTATGTTAATCAAACAGCATTGAGGAAAAAAGTTTCAGTTGTATCCTAAGGACTTATCTACATCTCATACATGGTATTGCTTGTGAGTCTTAATAGTATGAGAAGTTTTTTTTTTATTTCACGAAAATAGTGAGGATCAGAAAAACACGAATGAGTGCCCAACGCTAACGTGTGTTAAAGGGATAGTTTACCCAAAAATAAAAATTAAAATATTTATTACTCACCCCCATGTTGTTCTAAACCTGAATGAGTTTCTTTTTTTTTCTGTTGAACAGAAATTAATATATTCTGATAATGGTAGGCCGTACCCACTGACTTCCATAGTATTGGTATAAAACTTCCATAGTTTCCAATATTATGGCAGTCAACGGGTACCATCAACTAATACTTAGCAAAATTTCTTATTCTGTGTTCACTAGAAGAAAGAAACTCATACAGGTTTAAAACAACATGAGAGCGAGTAAATAATGACAGAATTTTACAATTTGGAAAAACTATCCCTTTATTACTGCAATGGATGATAATAAAAAGCTTGACAGGAACAGCTTCAAAATAGCGGTGCAAAGATTGGGTTTGATTCCCAGGAAACACACAAACAGATTAAATAAATGCATATTGTACCTCGAATGCACCAGAAAAGCATCTGCCAAACCTGCAAAGGTAAATAGCTTAAATGCAAAAATGTTAAAAATGCTTGTTACTACACTGTGGCCTTATTGTGGCTTTTTTTGGCATTTTGCAAGTGAAGAGTTGTTTATTATGGCTAGACAGCAAAATTCGTGACCATCTTGGTTCTTAAAAAATCTCTATTATAACATTTAAATAAATATTGCAATTAATCAGAAAATAGATCAGCTTTATTAAACAATGCTTCAGTGCAAATGTCCCCAGCTTGTTAATTACGACTATGAAACCCAAGTTAATGAAGTGCTTTATCATAAAAATATATACTCCAGTAATCACAATGAAGCTTTTTAACAGCACGGCACACTTCATGAAGCTCATATATTTATAATTGATGGTTTAAGAGGAGTTTTTAGATAGATGAGGTGATCTGTAAACGATCTGCTCCAGCGTCGGCTCAGATGTGTGCCGGCTCCAGGTGCGTGTAGAGATGGGGTCATTAAACAAGTTCGGAGAAATTGAAAAACATCGCTCTGCATCTCTTAAAGTGCGTTATTATCTCATGGAGAAACTAAAAAGGTTGTCGTTTTGATTGAGAAAGGGTTTCGTGTGTGCCTGTTGGTAGAAAGTAGAAACACGCACACTTACACCATCACGGTGTAATGAAAACCAATCAATTGTAGGCGTAGTCGACTGCCGCCGCTGAAACATTGCTTCGCGAGAACCAAATATGGAAAACTAATGAAGTGTAATTGAAATTCTGCCGCATCCGTGTTTTAGGAGAGTGAAATATTCCTCGCTCGTTGCGTTACGGAAAAAAGCCGAACTAATAGGGTCATCCTTAGCTAATGTGTGGAAATGTGCTGCACTGTTCAATTCTCGTGGTGAGCATTCAATTTTTAGAGCCCGTACAGAAAATAACTGGCAAAAGCGGTCGTCTCATTTCTGTTTTAGTGATCCATCCATCCCTGAGAGGCAGTCATCCGGTGGACCCTCTTCTCATCTGCACCTACGGCACCTCTATAATCTCCTCTCTCGCTCTCATTACTCCTCTTTCCTGTCTCCATCCTAAGGGAAGGAAAGGTGGGAGAAGTCTGTCATCGCTCTCCCCTGCGGGGAGCGCTAAAAAAGACACACAGCGTCGGACTCTTTCAAACTGCTTTGCAGAGCACTGCCGGGACCCCCGTCTGAATATTACCTGAAGGAATAGGTTACATAAAACAAGTAGTGCCACATTTTTCCCAACTTATTTGAGAGGGACAGCACTACAGCTCAATGTAACTAAAAGGGGTAAATTTCACAGGTATTACATTTTGCATATATTATTGAAAATTAATTGCTAAAGTCATATGATTTAATTATGAGATATCAAGGTTATATAAAATATAAAAACAATGACTGGGCCACATACTTGATTTTGTCCTGCATTCTTATCCCCGTAATGTGTGTACCTGTAAGTAGTCGTCTTAAACTTTATTATATTATATTTTTTTTTAATTTTATAGTAGGAATATAAAAGAAATGACATATTCAACCAAGAGCTAAGTCATTGACGGTATTGAATCTAATACGTAAACCGACGGATGTAAACCGGACGGATTAATCTCCAATCCCATAAACACTAACAAAACACACTGGACTTCCTGCGTTCTTCATTAATGAAGTTACTGGCCTGCCATCCACTCTGGGAAACAAAGGGACGATAAAGCAGCCCCCCCCCCATATACACAATAATCAAAACAAAGCCATTATCACAGCTCTAAACCTAAATCCACAATACAGGTTTATATCCTCATAGCTATTCACTCCTCTGAGGGCACCCAGAAAGAAGACCAGGGGGCATAACTACCAATTTTTTTGCTATTAATGTGCCCACGCTCAGGTGAATGTGAGCGCACACCAAAAATTTCAATTAAAAAAAACTATTCAAACTTTCTATTATTCATGAACTAAAGGGGGCTTTCTTTATTGGTAATGTATTATTAATATCCTAGTGCTCATATCAAAGATGATCCAATTTCATATCCAGCACTTGGAACCAAATTACAGAGGGTTTTTATTCAGGGTTGAATTGGACCGCGGGGCTCGCTCCGGCTGCCCATTGTGCCGTCCGCCATAGCTACAGTCACCACGGTCACCCACGGCCCCCACCGAACTCTATATTATTGAGCTCTCTGATTTTTTCACAAGTGTTTTTTCTTTAAATGCCATTATGTGACACAGATTTGGTTTGTAACTCTGGATGATGTATCTGAGATAGGGGGCCGCTGATTAGATTTTCAAGGTAATGTTGGAACGCGCAACACGAATTAATTGTGTTACGGTGAGGAGCAGCATTGATTTGTCCCCCAGCATGCACTTAGACCAGTCAGTCTACATTTCATATCGGAGAGATTAGAGCGCAAGTGGACGGCTTCCCGTTCTCTTTGATATATTCTGAACATGCACTGTTTGTATATATGTGTTTCTGTATCTGTAGCTTAACTGGTAGAGAATTGTGCAGCGCTAGTAACACAACAATTGGGTTTGATCCCCAGAGAGCACAGATACTGATAAGAACAAAATGTATAGATTGAATGCATTGCTTGGTTTGAATAGAAACATGTGTGAAAGGTATAAATGTATTTGTGGAATCCTCTCAAATGTACAATATATTTGGAATAAGTTCAATGTCAAAACATTGAATATCAAAAACCTCTTGTTTTTCATTTAACTAAGCTCCATTCCTTGTCAGTAAAAAAATACAATCTTTCTTATAACCATTTCAAGATTGAAACAGTTTCATTTACAGTGCAATATTTTGTTCATGATATTAATGTAAAGTAAGCATACTTGTTGCCAAAGGCATTACTTAGGTCTTGGTTTCCATTGGCACCGAACTTACCAAAAATTTATATAATTATTAGGACATGTTTCAACCATGTTTACCACAAATTCACCATGATTTTGCCAATGGTAATCAATATACCAAAAAATCATGGTTAGTACAAAAAACATGTTTAATTTTCGTAAGGGTGCGTTTTTGAAATGACTTCATTTTGAGTTTTGTTCAAAATTATCTCCCAGTTGTGCTCAACTTGTGTATCTGAAAAGTCATGATCAATACCTTTTCGTTGATTTCTTTTTTTTTTTTGCATTAAATATGGATTGGACTGAACAAAAAATTATATGAGGGTAGTGTTACAAGTTAAAGTTGAACTTGCATTGCTCACACAAGCACCATATTTAAGCACTTTAAATACTGTATATAAAATACTTAATAATAATTTCATTTTGACCCGTGCTGGCAAGTTGAGTCGGAATAAGCAAAAGTTTAAAAATTTGTTATTTATTTTTGACATTTTCTATTTAAAAAAAACCTCAAAACGATGTATGATTTGTTGAAATCTGACAACAACAACAACAAAAAAATGACAAAACTACACCTGTTTAAAGGTGATTGAGTCAGCAAAATCAATTGAGAAAAATCGATTTTTGAAAGTTCAAAAACAAAATCACAGCATCCATACCTTGAAATAAATGGTAAAACAAAAAGACTTTGTACACACCCAGTCAAAAGCGATATCTATAGGAAAAAATATATATGTTCAACTTTTTTCCTTCTTTTATTGTTTGATTGACATTAAGACAGACAGCTTTACTGTACTGTACTGTAATGCAAGGATCTAATATAATGTTACACATCAGATATTTTTTCCCCAACAGTTGACCAAACATTCACTTAAGATAAAACAATCAATGTGATTTTGAAATAAAAATATTCAGATTTCAAACTTTATAAATAGTAATAACTAGCTTTAAAGTCAGAAGTTGTTAACTGATCCCCATTTTCTACCATTATAAAGCTTTGGAAAGAACATTTACGAAAATAACTCCATTTGTTCATCTGAAAGATGATTGACATGTGTATCTCGGATCGCTTAAGGGTGAATAAACCCTCAAGCGATCCGAGTTATTTTGATATAGTGGCTGGAGTATCGCTTTAATAACTCTTTTAATATAAATCAGGTCCCAAACTTGATCTCTCTTAATAAATCTTTTAACATTAAGCACCTGCATCTGCCCTTTATTTTCTAATTTCTGCAGGTTTTCAAACCGAAATCAAAATGTCAGACAAGCAATTGGGTCGCATCTTATTTAATTAAGGATGGTACACCTATCAAGAAACGTACAAATAAAGATCAGCTTAGATGTTTAATGACTACTTACAACATTAGATCACTAGACGAGGGCTTAAAAGCACCTATTTCATTGCTAAAAAACAATGTTATTTTGTGTATTTGGTATAATACAATGTGTTTGCATGGATTATGGCTAAAAAACACATTATTTTCCACATACTGTACATTTTTGTAGCTTCGGATTTCACTTTCTTCCTGAAATGCATGCGTCATCGTTTACTTTGGGGTTTGTACCTTTGCATATCGTTAACATGTACTAACACACACTCACACACCCAAGGAAATGTAAAAGCGTGAATCGGACAATAGGTGCTCTTTACTTATTTTTATAAAAACCTTAATTTCGACCAAAGTCGACATTTTTACCTTTTTTTGACGGTAGGTCCAAATTAAACCATGTGCATTCGGACTCATTTAGACAGCACGGGTCATATAATTTTCATTTGTGTTCAACTTTAATGCTCTTGATGTGTGTGATGTGAGATTACAGGGTCAATTGTCTCACCCAGATCCATGCTCTTAGAAGACTTCACATGATTCTGCTCCACATGTCCCTTTTTAACCCCGTCAGTCACAGACGCGTCAGCTGAACGAAGACTTGAATTCACACTGGATACACACAAAAAGAGCATACATGCATTTTTCATTAGGTCGTTGACTATGCAGTTAAATAACCAAGCCTATACACCTGCTAGCTTTTAAAAATCTACTAGTTGTCTGGAAAAGTAATCAACTTTATGCTTGACTTCATCAGTGTTTTCTATTGCTAAAATATGATAATCCATCAGAGAAATATTTAAGTTTATGTATTTTGGTCAGTCTATCCCTGGTCAAGTGAGTCTGAAAGCCAGATTTGGAGATGGCTTGACTTAAACCAGCTAAAACCAGCCTCAACTGTTCTTCATTTAACACAGAAATCTGAAACGAATCACAATGATACCTTGACATATTCATGATGTTTAAACTGCCATAAACAGCTCAACATATGGTCAGTGTGACAGTCACGTCTCATGTGCTTACAGTTTCCATCAACATATGAGCGACCCTTCATTTATTTTAGTGCAGTGTGCAAGAATTTCAGTTTGTATGAGAACATAAACTCATAAACTCAACTAGGTTTACTTTATTTTCACTTTTATTTCATTTTAAATAAAATGTTCCTTTTGCTGTCACCATGTACAGAATGAGTCATGGTCAACACAGACCCAACATGATGACTATTGGTAGAAATAATCAACTAGTCAACTGGTCAGTCCCTCCGATAAATAACAGATCTTTTTGTTAATGTAGATGGTCCAAGAAAATCCATGTTACCTCTGCTGGAGTTTCAGACTGTCCTGCCTGTGCGGATTAGCGACCAACCCTTCATCCTCCCCCTCTTCCACGTGACCGTATCCCCCATTCGGAACTGTAAGAGAACCAGCAAACCACAGAGAGAGAAAAGCAATGATTAGAGTTCTGTGGAAATATTATGCAGGCTCATTTAAGAGGGGTCTGCTGGGGTCAGACCTGCGATGGAGAGAGGTGACAGTCTGGATAGGACATAGAGACGGACAGACAGAGACTGAGACCATTATCAGCTCCAACACACTGCAATCTCCACTCACCTTTAATGATCTTTCACTCCTATGATAATAGGACTGGGGTCTTGGATTGACTTGATTTTTCACCCATAATAAGCATAGTTAAGCTTGTAAATCTGTCTGCATGTCTGAGAGACAAAGACTGTGACTGTGTGTGTCTGTTACCTCACTTACATACTTCATTTTATTGACATACTGTATTTTGATCTTCCTAAAATATTTGTTATTTAAATCATTTCCATTAATTTTTCATTTGCTAAATTTCCTATATTTGTAAATTAATAAGTCATTTTTATTTTATTTTAAGATTTTTTTAGTTTACTTAATATATTATTATTTTACTTAATTTTAATTTTATATTCCATTTTTTTCTTAACAGCACGCTGCCTGTGTTTAAAAGCAAAGGCTTAACAAGAATAAAAACAAAATATGGCAGCTTAGTTCAAAGCAGTTTTCCAAACAAAAGTATGTCTCTATTAGCCAATGCAATTCATGCAATGATTTTTGTTTACAGTCAAAATACAACTATGCTATGATATAATGCTATATATATAAGGGTGCACATAACTTGTTTGGCCTGGTTCTCAAAGGAGCACCTTCTTTTGTCAATGGTCTTTACCCATATTAAAGGTGTTTATGAAATATTTTTTTTCAGCTTTAAAGCTTAATTGTTAAGTGTAGCAGAATTCAATGAATTTAAATTTATCTTCATGTCACATGTGAAAGGTTTTATTTAATGTGAATGAAAAACAAAAAAACACAGTAACACCAGTGACAAAACAAATCACCAGTCACTGGTGTTACTGATCTTTACTGGTGTTACTGATCTTTACTGGTGTTACTGATCTTTACTGGTGTTACTGATCTTTACTGATGTTACTGATCTTTACTGGTGTTACCCATAAGGAAGGTAACAACAGTGACAGTAACACCAGTGACAATTTTCATGAAAACTGCATTTTACAAAATTTCTGCTGCAAAGTATCAAACCACACGTTGTCAATCGTTGTATATTCACTAAATTAAGTAGTTTAATCCATTGTATTCTAGTTTTTTGCATTCCCAAACAATAAAGGAGGTCATACCAGTGACTTAAACTAAAGCTTCATATGAAATCATGAGATAAATGAGAAGATTTCTGATAATTGAAAAGAGACAGTGGACTTATATGGGCGTCTCTTCATAGATCTCCAGGAAATTGAAAGAAGAAAGTCAAGTGAGGTCATCAGTGTGATTTTGATTTTAAAATAAGAGCTTTTTTGTTAAACGGTAACACCAATGACACAACTCCAGGGGACCAGTACTTTCATTGTATATTTTATAATATTTATTTAGCATTTTGTCTTTAAATGTAATTTACATCATTTATTTGATAGTTACGGACACATTATTGTATTTTAAATGGAAGAAAACACTGTTTTTGACCTCAAAATAAAGCATTTTCCCTCCGTACATAACTGTGGGTACGAGCACTTCTGTGGTGCTTGGAATTCGAATTAATTAATAAAAATCAAATATTGCTACATTGATGGCTCAAGAAGGTGTAATTGTTCAAATAACATATCGTTTCATTTTAAAATATAAAAAATTGTAACCCTAAAGGGTGTTTCAAGTAATTCTGTAAAGGCTAGGGACAGAAAAATGGACATTTCCGTAGAATGACCCTTAAACATGCTAGACCATGATTTTCATAAAATAAAATATGAGTAAACATCATAAAATCGAGTTGTGCCTTGAATTAAAAAAAAAATGTCACTGGCCAACTGGCGATTGACACCGATTTTATATACAAAGGCTTTTTTTCTCGCTTGGTAAGTGTTAATTTTAGGTCCTGTGAGCAGGTAAAGATGCAACATCTGACAAATAGCCCAACAGAAAGAGCAGAAGATGCTGCGATTGTTTGCCCAGCACACATCTCATTTGCCTTAACAGAGCATTGCAGGATCTGCTAGGCAAAACAAAAGCTTTAAACCACCTGCTTTACAGGACAACACAGCAATGATTTGTTTCTGAATATGGTTGTAATTGCAGCACATGGAAGAGTCTAGGGCTATTACCCAGAATTCACCTGATTCTTTTGTCGATGACAAATCCCTGATTAACATCTGTTAGTTTAACCTGTACCAAACCAAAACCAAGGCTGGTGGTCTTTGTCTAAAAGCCGATGACGTGAAATTGAAAACAAATACCTTAGATTCTCAGACACTTAGCGAATGTTTTTATGAACAATCTGCAGTATGAACAGTCACTCATCAGCAATTCACAGACAGGACAAACACTCGTAATCATTTCCTGAACCCCTTCCTCAAGTTAAAAAAAGAAAGCGTGAGATTTGTAACTTCTTGAAATGGGGGAATATGAAGGAATATTGAGACGATGATCTTCTCTGTCTTCTTGATGGAGTGTCTGTGTTTTGGCGGAGTGGAGCTGAAAATCAGTCTTGACAATAACATAGATCAGTTCGCCCCACCCAGAACTTCTCATCATTACTCATCAGTCTTCACTTGAATGACTGCTTATTAGTATTATATATCTCATCTGTTTGTGTGCCGCACAACTGCCGCAATACATCAAGCCCACAGACACGCGTGTGCACGCTCGTACACGCACACGGAAGATGAACCGATGTTGGAGTGAATGGAAAAAATAGATCTGTATCGCACTCAAAAGCAGGTAGGCACATTTTCAGCCACGCACACACTCACGGTTATTTATCTGCTAAAGTGTGGCGTAGTTGAAATGAAATAAGTTGTTCCTGCTGAAGATGATGGATCAATGGCTCTTCCGGCTAAACAGGGTTATTAATCCTAAAGGGAGAGCTACCCAACCTCTCGCCAGCAAAAGCAGAACAGCTCCTTATGTAAAACATTAAGTGAAATAAAAGCCTTGTTTCTCTCTGAGAGGCCTGGACACTGAACAGAGGATACAAATACTGTAGTAGTTGCCATTTTACCTCATTAGTATTTGCTATTTTAAAATGCATTGTTCTGGTTCAGATGCTGATGGTTTATTCATAGTTCATTTGATTTTCTACCGAGCTACGATTTCACATTACCTCACACAACAGGAAATTTTGTTGCATAGCAATGTATTGTTGTATAATTAGGGGATTAAATTGCATTTAATGAGGTCACTGCTTGTAAGGCTAATTTCATGCTTTTCTTTAAAGCGACAGTTCACCCAAAAATGTAGTTCATGTTGTTCTTAACCTGTATGAGTTTCTTTATTTAGTTAAACAAGACAAAATAATATATTTTGATAAATTATGTTAAGCACACCATTTACGTTTACACTTGGTATTAAGATGTGTTTTCATCGATCGGATCACAAGTGGACGAGAGAGACACATTACGTTTACACCTGGTATTTAAATCCGTCTCTTTTGTCCACTTTCGACCGCATCTGTCCTGAATAATGTGAGGGGGTGGTCCGTGAGACGGCGGGCGAGTCCCTCTGCTGTCATTCAAACGCGAGCGAGAGTAATTATGAGTTTATATGGACGCAAACTAATATTATGTCGGAGTCTACTGCTTGTTTAGCAAGTTAACATGCTGCACAGTGTTTTGTACGTTTATATGTTGAAGCTTTCTCTGAATTTTCAGCGCAATTGATGAAATAGGATCGCGCAACTTTCACGCTTTCAAAACGAAACTACGGAGAACACCCGCAGTAGTTTTATCAATGAAAGGCTATAAATAGCGCTGTTCACCGTATGTTCATGCCAGAAGTCAAAAAAATACGTAAAACTTGTGTTTAATACCTCAGATTAGATAAATGGGCGGAGAGAAGGCGGTCGCGTGTGGCTGTTCGAACACATTCAACCACATTTGCGTTCCGCAACTCCAAAGCGATCCGATCGAAAGTGGTTTCGACTACCTCTGAATGTGGTTGAAAGTGGTCGAAAGTGGACGTGTTCAAAACGTTTTGAACACCGTTTACACCTGGCATTAACGTCGTCCACTTGTGATCCGATCGATGAAAACGCATGTTAATGCCAAGTGTAAACAGCCTCTTTGACTTCCATAGTAGAAATACAAATATTATGGAAGTCAATAGGAAACTCATACAGGTTTAGAACGACAAAGGTGAGGAAATTATGAAAGAATTTTAATTTTGGGGTGAACCTTGAGCGCCGTTGAGCAAACCAAGTAATGTCGTCATCTTTGATTTGTTGTACATGTTCCCAAACCTCAAAACTCATCCACATGCTGAGAATCAAGAACACAATTCCATCTCAATGCTCCATTGCTCCTGTGTTGTGTGTTTGTATATACAGCAGTGGGGAACCTTCAGGGCCTTCTACGCCTTCAGAGAAGGCCTAAAAAAATTAATAAAAAGATTTTTTATTATAATAATACAAATAAATAATATTCAATAAAAATATGTTTTTACATTTTTAAATTTCTATTTAATTCAATTTAATACAATACATGTAATATATTTTCTCTCATCTATGTTCTAACGTTAAGCTTACTGTCAGGTTCATGTCATGAAAACATCTAATCCAATCAGAATCGTCTGTCTCTATTAAGGCCCGGTTATCTAGCTCATTCATTGGTTAGGACTTCATGAATCCCAGGGAAGGCCAAGCTATGTGTTTTGGTGTGGAGAGTGACGGGCAAATCGACCAATCACGTTTTGATTTCAAGTGGGCGGGCAAAAAACAAAACATTGTAAGCCTTCATGAAGTCCTAATCATGCAACAAACTGGATGCGAGCTGCCGTAAAACACCAAAGACGAAGATCATAGACCGTTAATATTAATACAGTCTAATGGCCCGAATTTCTGTGGTGAGAGTGGTTGAGGTAAATGGCGGAAAACGTGATTGACGTTGTGGCTAGCTTGATAGGGCTGAGGTAAAAACGAATTTACTTAAGCGCGTACTCGTGAAGGGCACAGATGGGAGAACCGCGTGCAGAGGAGACTGTGCATATGACGCGAACACGAGAAAAAGAATGGGTTTAATTATACTTTTACTTCCTGACAGTTTCACTGGTTACGTGAGGATAGTAATGACTGACAGACGATGCCGAATTACATACAATATAATTTCCTAACTAAATCTGAGACAATGCGAAAACATTCAAATATTTTTTACCTCGCTATACCCGATGGGCAGGGCGGAGATACATTTTGGTAGCCCGACAAGAATTCCCAATAGCCCCGGGACCTCGGGGCTCGGGCTAGAGATTTTGCAAGCCCTGGATATATTATAACAACAGTTATAAGCCACAAGGAGGTGCACAGAGAACGCAGGGTGCTATATTTCCCCTTATGAAAAAGATTAACAAGGTATCCTACAGCTAAATATACATATCCAAAACATAAAAAATAAATTAAAGAACATAATTTAAGCTTGTTATTTGTGTTTATCAGTTAGATTAAAGTAATTTTAAACTTTAAAACTGCATTTAAAGGCAGACAATGCCCATTCTGTAATTTAACTTTGCGTGCTCAGAATTTTTACACGTTCACTGTATGATTTAACAAAATACGAATAGCCTAGTATTATGGATGGAGAGGCATTTGCACTTCATTGCATATTTTGAAGGCCCAGCTGAAGTACCCACGGTTCGCCACTGATATACAGTATCACATTTACGATGATGTCACGGAAGTAGAGGCGACACAACTATAGCAACAAGTCTATAATCCCACCCACTTTGAATCGGTACTAAACTGCAGTGGAAAAGCATGTGGAGCCACGTCGTGTCCAGCCTAGTTGTACCACATGAAAAAGCGTCATACCACGGTAACACTGAAGAACTAAAAACCATTAAACATGAATCTTAATCATCATAATCATTTCGTACCACTGTGTATATAAATACCTTGATAGCACAGCAAAAACACATTAGTCTTAGATTAAACTTCAGAAACTCAAAGTTCATCTTCTCATGAAGGAATTGCGGGGCACGGAAAAACTCTTCTCCCACCACAGATGGACAAAGTTCAGAAACAGTAATATTCATAACAACCCACACTTCTGCCCTCTCTACAGCTCCCAACCCACTGTTATCCAGGGTTATAATTAGAGCTAATTCTCCCGAGGAGAAACACTTCAAACACAAACACAATGCACATGCATATGTACGATATCATTAGCTTTCATTTACAGCTCAAACAACTACCAGTAAATTACTTCCCTCAGCCCAAATAGCTGTGCCACGCTAAAAAATTCAGCACTCTCTTGATGAGGGCATTATGCATTTTAAATTGGTTGTTACGCTTGGCGTCGAGCGGACCGCATTACTGTTGTGCATGTGGAAACGTGGCCTAGATAAAACATCAACTTAATGATCTCAAAGGTCAGGGTGAGAGAAACAGACACAAGCATACAATCACAACATGAGCGGAGGACTTCTTCTTCTTTTCTCATTTTCTCTGCTTATGAGACATTCGTACCCTGGAACCACTTCCAGCTCGCGCAAAGAGAAAGATTATATTTGAACTGCATATATTTATGAACGTGAGACCATCGGTATATCAAAGAAGTAAACAACCGGGGGAGAAGCTGTGAGGTGTCAGGAAGGGAGGATGTGGGTGATATTGGACTATTTGTTTTATTTCGGGAATGCCGGAATGTACAGCGAGTATAAGACGCATTCGTCGGGAGAAGTTGAGGATGCATAAAGCAGGCAGGCCCGTCTTAAGCCTCCTTTCTCGATCTGTCGGTCTCTACTTGTGTAGAAATCCTAGAGGAGGAGTGTTACTCTTTCATGTTCGGTTAACAGGATGGTCCACACGACAGGCGTTTCACATGAAAAGAATTGCAAATGTGCCCCAATTCTCAGACAGGGTAAACTTCCAGCTCCTAATACAGGCGTGATACAGCAGTCTTTCCAAGCTTGAGAGAGAACGGGAAAGAGACATAGTTTGTACAACAAGCGTACTGTATTGATAGCAACATACTTTTGTATAAACACACTTCTAGTACCACATGTGGACAAATAAAGACTTTAAAAACGTAAATGCTTCCTTTTATAATATGGAGTGTTTTAGGATGCCATAGGCAAACTGTTACCAAAAAAAGCAGCCTGAAAAATTAAATGTCTCCAAAGATGAAAAGTAAATTTTATCCAAATGGTAAGGAAGAATCACAGGGATCTTTCACTGTAAAGGCAATGCCAAAATGCATTTAGCTAAGCTAAAAATCTATCTATCTGTGTGTATCTTGTATTAGAACTGTTCGAATTGTATGTTTTCCGTACAATTCTCTCATACTGACTGGATGTTGAACATGGGACCTCATGGCCAATAACTCTCTAAGGATGATGAAATGAGAATAGTTGGTTTCCGCAAAGATGGTCTAGGCTATAAAAATACACACAGTAATAAAATCATGTGCCCAAAGAAAAAAAATGCTTTTATTAAGTGAAAAATTTTACTTTTATTAAAACCCCCCTGTAGTGAAAATCATGTTTTAATTTTCGTTTATATGTCCACGTGGTGTTTTAATATGCTTTAAGACAAACTCGGGATGCACTGATCTGATATCTGGATCAGTGTCGGGGTCGATCCAAGCCTTTTTTGCTGGATTGGATATCGGACTAACAAGACAAGATCCGATTCCGTTACCTGTGGTTGTTCCTGACAAGCGATTAAAAGGACAAAGTATTATAAAAGCACCATAAATGTTTTATGCACTATATTCAAAGTCTTCTTAAAGGGATAGTTCGGCCAAAAATGATATTAAACCCATGATTTACTCATCCCCAAGCTGTCCGAGTTGCATATGTCCATCGTTTTTCAGACAAACACATTTTTGGATTTTTTAGAAAATGTTTTAGATCTTTCAGTTGATTAAATATAATGTTACGAGGTCCACGACCTCCAAGTCTAAAAAAAGTGCGCCCATCCTTCAAAAAATAAATCCAAACGGGCTCCAGGATGATAAACAAAGGTCTTCTTAGGGTAATCTGCGCGGTGTTGTTGTAGAAATATCCATATTTAAAACTTTCTTAATGTAAACAACTACCTTCCGGTAGCGCCGCCATCTTAGTCGCGTCCGCATTCAGGATGAGAGCTTACGCAGCCTAAGGAGGCTACTCTGCTGCTGCTCTGTGCCCCCGCCCTCCGAATTTGTCATACGTCACTAAGAAAAGTGCGTACACTACGCTAATACTCTCTCCTGAATAAAGAGGAGTCTAAGATGGCGGCGCTACCGGAAGGTAGTTATTTACGTTAATAAAGTTTTAAATATGGATATTTCTACAACAACACCGCACGGATTACCCTCAGAAGACCTTTGTTTATCATCCTGGAGCCGTTTGGATTTAATTTGTGAAGGATGGACGCACTTTTTTTGGACTTGAAGGTTGTGGACCCCGTAACATTACATTTAATCAACTGAAAGATCGAAAACATTTTCTAAAATATCCGAAAATGTGTTTGTCTGAAAAACGATGGACATATGCCACTCGGACAGCTGCAATCGATAGCTTCATGTGAAGGGTGGGGACAAACGCACATTTAAAGATATTTAAGTTTATGGAAACTCTGTACTCGCAACTGGGTTAATGCAATGGTGAAGCGGACGGATGAAAAGCACACACACAAAAACAGTAGGCTATTTTAAAGAGCTGATTTTATAAAGTCTCAGTAAGCCGTTGGATGGATGCAATTCACTATGTTCTGAGCACGTCACATCTATTTTCTTTGTGTTTTTACGGTTATGAACTTTCCATGGCGCAGCAAGGATTCCCATCAGAGGATGCTTCAAGCGCATCAATTCTGCGGCCGGAATGTGCATAAAAGGTCTGGTAAAGCGCAAAATTCCCAAAATAACCATCTGCACATTAAAGCTTTTTTACTGTTACTGTTTGGCGCAATTAAGGAAAATATATTTAGCATAGTTATTTTATCAAACGTGCCTATGATTTGTTCTCCTAAACACTGCCATGATTAATAATTACTTTTGTTCTTGTAACTTGTAAATCATTTAAAATGATTGTTTTTTTAAATTTAAAATGATATTAGATGTAGTAGAAAGCAATATACACGTTTAACTTTGTGTGTGTGCATGGAATTTTAAATTGTTTAAAGCTCACATAACACACGCTGATTCTGCATTTCTGATGTTAATCTTGAGTACCTATAGAGTAGTATTACATCCTTTATATCTCCAAAGAGTCTTTAGTTGAATCAGATTTTTAAAAGAAAGATACCGTAATGCCTCAAATAAAAGCCGTTATTCAAATAAACGCCGGGACTATGATAGTGGCCAGGGGCGTGGTCATCGCGGACAAATAAAGGCCGGTCTCAAATTAAGGTCGGGGAAAGACGAGTGCCGTGGGAAAATGACTGAGAGCTTATCGCGTCAACTATAAACGCCTCTTCCGTTTGGTGAGACGCGCATGCGATCCGCGGAGGCTTGCGTTGCGGACCAAAGCGCGAGTATAAACAAAGCTTAGCTTATGCGCAATGTGAGCGTATACGTGCAGTGTGAGCGTATTCGCGCCAGAGCACGTTTCCAAAGGAGAGACGTCAACTGCGCGAGCACTCACCTTCATCTGCCTTCGTTAAAACCTTTTAATGCGTGCATCAGGGCTAGTGAATATCTACGGTGCACACGCAACAGATCAACTAAGCGGTATCATAGGCATGTGAGAGGGCTTCATACGACTAAATAAAAAACACAGACTTAACATTACGATGGGTTCCAGTGTTAAGAGAGTGCTTTACCTCCTGCTTTGCTCAAAACAAATGCATTCAAATGATGAAGGCGGGAGGGGGGATGATCGCGCTGTGGCATGATTTGGATAATGTGGGCACGGTGTTATCTCCTAAATGCATTCAAGTTCATCATAATGCACAGCTGCCAATAGATGGCATTAGCTACATTGGATGGGTCTCATTTAATGTTAGTGACGGACTTTTCAACAACCTTGAAAAATATACTGTTAAAAAATGAATGATCTCTATCCACTAGAACGCTATCGCTTTTAATGTAACGGCTAATTTAAAACAATTATTTATCAAACAGAGGAAATTTGAAAAAAAGGCCTGTCTGTAATAAAAGCATGCTTCAAATAAAAGCCTGTTACCTTCGGCAGTTTAGGTAAATAAAGGCCCAGGTCTTTATTTGAGGAATTACGGTAAGCTTTGCCAATTCTTTTCGATAACGTATGGAAAAAGGAGTTACTACCGTGGGAGGAGCGAGTATGAGTCATGCTACACAACACCGTTTAACTTATGATTCACTACATGTTCGAGTCATTTATATAATTTTCCAACATAAGACAGAAGTCTTACTTACTGCATGCAACTCATGACCCGGTTGGGACTTTTCAATGAAATCCAGCGCATCAAACACACAGGCAAAACTCTGCTGCTGATATATAATAAACTATATCCATTGTTTCCATAAGGCTGGCTTTCTTCTCCTTATATCCAAAAACACACTTCTTCTTTCGTGCCATTGTTGAGTTTTGATATTAAACAAAGCTGTCGTGTGATGTGATGTTTGTAAGTTCTAGTGTCTCCCGCTGATTGACAGGTGGGCTGGGTTTTCCGGGGGAAGTGCCCATAAAAAGAAGTGATACGTATAGAAAACAATGAAACGTCAGCTGGACCCATAATCGGAAAAAATCTTTCCGAAACTTGAAACTGCTTTTTCGACACTTTGCCTACGTTTAGCATGAGGAAACAACTCTATAACTGTGTTAATAAGTCAGAATGCTTGAAATACCATTGAACCACCCCTTTAAAAAAAATACAGTACTATCGGATCATAGGTATCGGCTGATACTCAGAATTCTGGTATCAGAATCGGATCAGAAATGGAAAAAGTTTTAACCAAGATAAACCATGTGCAAATTCATCATTTAAACAGCATTGCTGCAAAACATGGTTTTATCACATTAACGCAGTTGAACGAGTGGATCAGTAGTTCGAGCCATAGATATAAATGAATGCTGCACAGACTTGTCGCTGAAATGATCGCAGCACTGTTGCTTCAGCTCTACTTCTGTGATGCAATGTGAACGCTTTAACGTGGTTTTATCCTTTTATACCCAAGTACATAAAGAAATGTAGTACTTTCTTATGAATACTCAAGTACAACCTTGAATTACTTTAGTAAAAGATCACGCTGTTGTAGTAGGGTGGTCGGGCAAGTGACGTCACAAAACGATTCGATTATGACAACCCTATTTTAATTTTTGATTATTAACAATTATTCAATTAGTTGTTGCAGCCTTACACTTTGCTGTAGTTAATGCCATATTTTCCTTGACATGAACGGGAGTGAGAATGCAAAGATAAAACACAGTATTCAAAATCTACCTGGGATCTTAAAACAACACAACCAACTTGCAAGAATGCACTTCTTATTCTAAAGTGCTATTTCATATTTTACCCAACCATGGGTTGAAACAACCCGGCATTGAAGCATAAAACATGGCATCATATTGAGTCTTCCATGTGGATGGAAATTTATGGTGTGCAATTGATGACTATAAAATGTTTCTGATTAATAATTTATGAAGTTTTGGTTAGGATGCAGCCTTAGAAGCTTGTGCCTATCTAGGCAGCACACAGCAATAGGTTTCAGAATAGAGTCGTTGCTTGGATTCACATTAGGCGATCATATCTCGCCTTTCATTCTGGGCATATCACTTTGTTTTGAAAAGTACTATTTATATTGTTTTTGTTTCCCCGCCTTCAAGTCAAAATGAAGAGTCATACTTTCAACGTCTAGCCGATAAAGAGGCAGTCCGAAAGATTAGAAAGCAAATACGGTGTAGACGACCGAGAAATATATTAGCCCTTGATTTCTGGGTGGCCTTCTCCTTGAACGTCTCATTGCTGTGCGGCAGAACTGTGAGATAAAAACACGGCGAATCCATCACTCACCCGCACATCTCTCGTAGATGCTGTTCATCACCATGGGGGGCTGAACGCCGTCGTCCGATTGGCCGAGGTGCCCCGCCTGTCCCATGCAGCTATCAAAGGATCGATTGAGAATCCGCCGCGTTTCCTGGAACTCCTGTGAGAGAGAATGAGAGAACCAGTGTCACCTTATCGATTCTGTTTGTGAATTATGGAAACAGAAGAGGCGGATCCGAGCACCGGGATAGGTAAAGACTTTCAAATAGCAGAGAGATCGTTACGCAGACTTCGGCATTCATCACAAAACAAATATCACGCTGGGAGTGGGACGGAAACAGGATAGGATTAAAAGAGCAGAACGGCATCTACTCTTTGCTTCCGGAAGTGCTCTTAATTCATCTGATTAGGCTAGCTGTCAATGACATGAAGGATTTAAGCCACTTGCACAGATGTTACAGATTTTCTGTCTCTTGCCCCCAGAGAGAAAGACAGAATGGTAATTCATTTCATTATCTTGCCCCCAGGCCTATAGCGCCACTATGAAATATGTTAATTTCATTGGCAGATTTAAAATGCTGGAGAGATGCAGGGTGCCGCGCATCAGATGGGTCTTCTAATGGCCTGTTCGGATACCGCACAGGCTGGCGGCAATTGGTTAACTGTGGATCATTAGGAAAGCAAACTGCTCGCATATATATTGTACATCAAGGTGTGAACGTGCGTGTGGGGTTTTAGGCTCTGAGTGACTGAAGGTCTAAAACAGCTATCACAGAGAAAGCAAAAGTGTCATGGTTCGGTTCAATGAGTGGCTTCATGCTTAAAGATTCATGACTGAGGTTTGTCAAAAAATTCACATTTACATTTTACAGTTGTAGGATCTAAACTGAAATTTAAAGAGCACCCATGGTCCGATTCACGTTTTTAAATTTCCTTTGGTGTGTAAGTGTGTATTAGTACATGTTAATGATATGCTAAAAGTACAAATCCCAAACTAAAGGATGATGCGAGTTATCGTCTCCAATGTAAATCTCTTTTTTTGGACTACAGCAAACATGCGGATTGTAGGGAACAGTTTACTTCCTGGGATTGGTGATGTAGACAAGACCGACATTATCATAATTCCTCCCGCTTCGGACTTACACCCTGTAAGTTAACTCCTGTTTACCATCAAATCTTTCAAAACATGGTAAGGAGCGTCACCATTTTCGGCTAACCCAGAGGTATTCAGACCAATCACAACGTACAGATTAGCTGGCCAATCAGGGACACAGAGCTTTTAAAATCTGTGCATTTTAGGAAGAGAGTGAAACCTGGAGCTACAAAAATTTACCATATTTGAAAAATAATGTGTTTTTAACCATAAACATGAAATGGGTGCTCTTTAATATCCACAATTAAAGGGATAGTTCACCCAATAGTTGATTTACCCTCAAGCCTTCCTTGATGTATATAATTATCGGTTTTCAGACAAACACAATCTGAGTTATATTAGAAACTGTCCTGGCTTTTCCAAGCTTTATAATGGTAGTAATGCTTCTAATTTGAAACCCCAAAAAATCCATCCATCCTTCACAGAATTAATCCAGGAGGCCCTCAGTAGGCCTTTATTAACTTCTCGAAGCCGTGTGGATTGTTTCTTTTAAGGATGGATGGACTTTTTTGGGGTTTCAAATCAGAAGCACCATTTACTACCATTATAAAGCTGAGAACATCCAGGACATTTTCTAATAACAGTCGATGGTGTTTGACTGAAAAAAGATAATCATATACATTGAGGATGAGTAAATCATGGGGTTATTTTCATTTTTGGGTGAACTATCTCTTTAAACTGTAATCCCAGGTGTGGGTGTTGCCGTGGGTTCACACCAGCCGCGTTTGAGGGGTCAAAATCGCGTCTACCGCACCTAGTTTGCCGCTTAAACAGTTTGAGTTTACTCGCTTTATTCTAGTCATCGAGACATTCACGCAGAAATTCGTGTCGTGGGAGGGGCTTCTGCGACTCCGCTCGCTTCCTGTAGTCACGTCACTACTAGAGCAAGCTCCTGATTGGTTAATGCGACGTGTTTTTCCAGCAAAGTTAAAATTTTTCAAGTAGCGCGTTTGCCGCGGCAACGCTCAATTCACGTGAATGAGGCGGAAATGCTAAACACCTCATTCGCACTGTGAGACCTCCAGATGCGCGTCAACGCGTCTTTACATTGACTTAACATTGAAATCACTTGCGCTTGATGCCTCTACCGTGGCTGGTCTGAACGCAGCATTAGGACTTATGCTTTGAAAGGGTGAACCAAATCAGCCCTCAGGGGTTTAAATGGGCCGTAAAACTAAAATTCATAAAGTGGCTGGTTCACTTCAAAGTTTCCCTTTAGGATAGCTTGCAGTTATTTACATTTGCTCAGTTAAGGGTAATGAGTAGATCTGGATCTGTTAGAAGTGTTTGATGTACTACATAGACATAATCTAATAGTCATAGTATTCCTCCTCAGTCTACTAAGGTCATCAATAGTGACTAATCTGCAAAAATGGCCATTTAGGTATCTTATGGTAATAATAACATCACAGCCCTAAGTCCATGAGCCGCCTACCTTAACGCATCAATGCCCTTCAGTACTCAGCAATGATTATCAATGTTAAACAATTACGAAAACCAAAACTTAATTAACATTATAAGTGGACCTAATGGATAAATGAAGTGCTACAAAATATCACCTCTTTAATGCTAACAGCTGCAAGTGCAGATCTCGAGGTAGTGGGACGTGGGAGGGGGGACACAGACCGCCAGGAGAAGAAACAGTGATGGGAACTAAATGAGATTACAGAAGGGATCAATGTGGATTCCATAGCCAACTTTTCCATTTCCTTTATAATATTTACGAAAAAAAAACAGACACAGAGCTTGCAATTTTGAAATGATGAGATTCAGAAAACGCAGGCAAATCGATAAAAATTAACAGGAAATGTTGAGGCTGGGGAAAGAAAGTGAAAAACGTGTTATTTAGAAAAAGTGTGGTCACACTTTATATCAGGTCGCATATTAACCGATTTGTACTTACAAAAGCATTTAACATTTAAAGGTCCTAATATGTACCGTTGAGGTACCAATATGTACATCTAAGGTATTAATGTGTACCAATATGCACATTTTAGTTTTTTTTTTTAAATGTACCGCCCCAGTGACAACTTTTGTACCGTCTTGTACCTTCCTGGGTAGGTTTAGGGGTTGATTTAAGGTTGTGGATAGGGTCAAGAGTGGAACTACATGAGAGTTTTTCATGGAAAAGATGATTTAGAATTTGAATATTAAGATGTAGACGTCAACAGGATTTAGGGCATTTTAGTGACAAGCATATTAAGAAACCACAGGTTGACCATAGCAAAAACACCCACTGGTCAGAGGATTAAAGGTATCCTGTTTCCCACAGTCTCTTTTCTCTATGGCTCCGTCTGTAGACACTGTTCTCTCTGTCTGTTATCACCATACACACCTCTATGCTTAAGAACCCATCTACAAAATCTCCTCAGACTCCACTTACATCTTAATCAGCTTCAAAAAGCCTACAGTTAAAGACAAAAGTGGCCTGGCAGGACCGGTCGACCCCCTGCCATACCAGAGCAAACCTTCACAACACTTCTCTGGCACAAGAAGAAGAGGAAACAGTATCAGGTGCACAGATCGTGTGGGCTGTCCCTGGGCTACTTTTCATTATTAATGCCCACGCTGTAATGAGATTATGACAAGACTATTTAGATGACTGTCTCAGAGAAACGCCGAGAAGGATTGATTAGATTAGGCTGTGGTATAATAGTGTTCAGTCTGTGGAGAGTTTCAGAAGAGATGTTTTCATCCTGTACATGATAGCTCAATGTTTATTTGAAAGTGAAAATTAAGATTTGTAAAAATGTTATCAATTTAATGAAAGAAATTAATTAATATTCATGAATATATTTTCGATGTCACAATGGAATCATCAAATCAGAGTTTTTAATCAATTTATTGAACATTTAAAGGGATAATCGATCACTGACTTTCATAGTAGGAAAATGGAATACTATAGTCAAACAGGCCTCTGATCAGTTTACAAACAATCCTCAAAATATCTTGTTTATCAGAACAAAGAAATGTATACAGGTTTGTAACAACATGAGAGACATTTTCCATTTTTAGGTGAACTATACCTTCAACAGTTTAAACCGGTTCATAGAAAAAACCTAAAACTAAACTAGGGTGACCATACGTGCCATTCTTCCCGGACGCATCCCGTCCAGGATTTTGTGTTAGTCTTCCAGAAATCGTATTTGTCGACCCCATACGTCATAGAGGATTATTATTATTATTATTACAGAAAAGCAACAGTTACATTTTAAGGTAAGAATGAAACTACGATTGTATATCTTATGTTTTTAACTGAATGGCGTATGCGGTCAACAAATACGACTTCCGGAAGACGCACCGAAATCCTGGACGGGATGCGTCCGGGAAGAATGGCACGTATGGTCACCCTAACTAAACCGACACTAACATAAACATCAGAGAAGCAAGTTTTCGAACAGCTAGTAAGCAACTGGACAATATGTGACCCTGTCTTTGAAATCCAGGCTAATGTCTAATGGTCTAATTCGAAGATTAGTAGCAGTATTTCAATCATTGATTTCACATCTTTGACATGGCCTTACTCAGTCTATATTAAAGATATCAAGGATATATTTTCACATAAAATGCCTGAATTTCATACACCACAATTACCCATCCAAATCTGTGAGAGAATGCATAAGCATTTACATATATTTTTCCTCCCTATAAGTCGGGCAGGGCAGGGATGCATTTTGATAGCCCGACTGCAAAGCACAGTAGCCTCAGGACTTGGGCTAGCGATTTTGCGAACCCTGTATAGGGAACCAAAAATGGTTCTTCTATGGCATCACTGTGAAAAACCTTTGAAGCACCTTTATTTCAGGAGTGTATTCCCAGAAGGGTAGAAACTCTGGAACACAGAGGAAAACATTAAAACAAGATCATGTACAGAATTTTGCTCCGGGCCAGAAGAAAACATTTTTGGGCTTCATTTATTTGAGCAGAAGAGAATAAGAAAACTAAAAGACAAAACTGTATTAAGACCCTAAACCACATAATGTAAGCAATAAAAAACTTCAACAACACCGTCTCTTAATCATTCTCTCCCCCTTGTGGGTGCACAAACTAATCTCTCTCTTATTACTGAATAAAGCTCTTACTTGTGCTTCTAAACAAATGTTGAGCAATATTTCTCTATTAGTCCATTGCCAGTTTCACCTCAGGAAGAAAGTGCATCTGGCTTGCATAATCTATTACTTTAAACCCGGCGACAATAGAAAGTCCCCTCACACAATCTGCTCACGTTGTTCTCCACCCATCAGGAAACCAGCATCTCACACCATCTCTTCCCACAAGGGTCAACGGCATCAGCACAGACTCCGTTCTATGCCCCATCGGCAGCCATCATGGGGCGTCCACAACCCATAAAGCACAATGAACATGAATCTTTATTTTATGAGAACAATAACACAACAGCCTAGTTGTGCCCACCCCTCCCAGACAGTCAGGCCTCACAAAGGCCACCAATGACCATCAATCCATGCGGCTCCATTGTGTGGCCTAATTACACAGCACTTTGGAACAGTTGGAGGCCTTGGGGTAAAGTGTGTTAGCACGTGTGTGAGAGACATAGAGGGGAATCCTGGGGTGAGCATATGGCAGACCTCGAACCCAGGTGCAGGGGAGGGGCGAAAGGCTAAAACATCCTGCTGGAAGCAAATTCCACCAGCACAGGGGAAATGATGGAGAAAGTTTAAGGATGCGTCATTTAGTCAGCTATTATGACACAGCAAGCAACTGTCTGCACGCAGACCAAAATCAGCAAATGAAAGTCAGAAAAACTAAAATCTGATCTATGCAGTTTGAAACATTTATGGTTATATTAGCATGGGATTATTAATGTGCCAAATTAATAGCACAACGGTGATATCAACTTTAATGTGTGAATGTGTTAAACTGTGGATCTGTAAGATCTTTTGATACTGTTAACATGTTGGCGAAAAGGAAGTGACAGAGACATCAAACTTCAGGTTTGGTCTAGAGAGAGCAACCACTCTCAACTCTCAATCCACTGAAAGATTCACACAAGAAACACTACTGAAAGTGACTATTGTGGCAGCATACGGTAATATAATTTCCAAGGAGAATCTCTATCATCCCTAGGAAAGAAATGACAAGCACTTTGAAAAAATTCTTAACACCTGTGAGTGAACCATGTTATTTCAGATAGACATGGAAAAAAAGACACAAACAGCACTGCTAGAAAACAAGGTCATGCAAGCATAAGATGGTGTAGCTGGTCAACCAGTTTAAGATGAATTTTGGAATATGGTTACCCAGCTCAATCAGTCCAAAAAGGTGAGCTTTGTCCCCACCACCAACCAAAAGTCCATATGAGTCCATCAACTACTAGGCTAGGAACCACGCAAAACCAGATCTTTTTAGATGATGGTTTTATTAAAAATGATATAAAGGAAAAATCTACTTGGATCTAAGCTTACACTGTAAAATATTGGTTTGGTTAAACCCATGGTTGGGTAAATACCAGACAGACACAACTGTTGTTATAAATAAACCTATGCTTGGTTGTTTCAACTCAAATGCTGGTGGGTTTTAACTAGGGGTGCAACGGATCACAAACTCACTGTCCGGATCACATTACGGTTTTTGAGGCACGGATCAGATCATTTTTCGGATCAGCAAAAAAAAAAGGATGGGAAAAATCTAATAAATAATCAAGAAATTACAAACACTTATAAAAAAGAACAAAGTTGTAACATTAAGTAAAACTAAGCATTAAGTCTACAATAATCATTCAATATACAGAAATCGAATCAATTAAATAATAACACCATATTTATTGAATTAATTAAATATAATTATAATTTTTTAGAGCTTCAGAAGTGATTTTCTCTATGTCTTGGGTGGTTTGATTAACATTAATGACACAGACTTAATAGGTCAATTGAGGTTACTGTCTCTTTAAGACCAAATAGGCACAGACTGGTTTCTGCTTCTAATCTATACACACACTTAAAGGAATATTCCATTTTCTTAAAAGAAAAATCCAGATAATTTACTCACCACCATGTCATCCAAAATGTTGATGTCTTTTTTTGTTCAGTCGAGAAGAAATTATGTTTTTTGAGGAAAACATTGCAGGATTTTTCTAATTTTAATGGACTTTAATAGAGCCCAACATTTAACACTTAACTCAACACGTAACAGTTTTTTTCAACGGAGTTTCAAAGGACTCTAAACGATCCCAAACGAGGCATAAGGGTCTTATCTAGCAAAACGATTGTCATTTTTGACAATAAAAATATACACTTTTAAAGCACAACTTCTCGTCTAAATCCGGTCCAGCGTGACCTAACGTAAATGCGTAGTGACGTAGGGAGGTCACGTGTTACATATATAAAACGCACATTTGCGGACCATTGTAAACAATAAACTGACACAAAGACATTAATTAGTATCAGTTGACATACAACAACATAGGAACGGTCCTCGTTCTCAACACTTGTAAACACTGGAGCGGAGTTTCACGTTCATCCTCTGTGACCTCTTGACGTCATGACGTATTGCGTGGGGTCACGTTGGCGCATCACGACCGGATTTAAACGAGAAGTTGTGCTTTAAAAGTGTATTTGTTATTTTTTATTGTCAAAAATGACAATCGTTTTGCTAGATAAGACCCTTATGCCTCGTTTGGGATCGTTTATAGTCCTTTGAAACTCCGTTGAAAAAAACTGTTAAGTGTTGAGTTAAGTATTAAGTGTTGGGCTCTATTAAAGTCAATTAAAATGAAAAAATTCCTGCAATGTTTTCCTCAAAAAACAAAATTTCTTCTTGACTGAACAAAGAAAGACATCAACATTTTGGATGACATGGTGGTGAGTAAATTATTTGAATTTTTCTTTTAAGAAAATGGAATATTCCTTTAAGACATTTTTATTAGAAAAAGAATACTGGAGATCATTTTGTTTGTATGTATGTGCCCTGTCAAGAACAGAAAGATTTTATGTTCGCTTGCTCTATGAAACGCGTCTCTCCGTGTGCGCCTTTTTTGCGGTTAAATTGTTTAAAATCACTTGAATGTTAACATTTGCAAACCTTTGAAACACGTTCAAATGATAAACTCTCCCTATTTAAATGTGCGTGTTAATCCGCAAATCACATGGGAGCAAACCGTGGGTCATGATTCGTACGGATCACAGATCAACTGCGATCCGTTGCAGAACTAGTTTTAACCCATGTTTTGGTAACAACAACCCTGCATATGGTATGACCCAACAGTTGGGTTTGTCCAATATTGACCCAACCATGGGTTAAACCAACCTAGTATCTTTTAGACTGTATAGAAATCAAAGGTCAATACCTGATTAAGTGGTGAAACAACACGGAGTATCACCAGTTGGATCATTCCTCTGAGGTTCCCTTCCATGGACATTGATCTCCGTAGAGTCTCCATGGCCTCATGGTTGGACTTCCCCAAGAGTGTTTCACCATTGACGGCTATAAGTTGGTCATTGACACGTAGACGCCCATCCTAGAAAAGAAAAAACATGATTCATTTATCAACTTTAATGCTTCTTGCAAGAACATCTTTAAAGTTTCCAGCCTTAAGAGTTAATCACCACACCACGGCAGGAGAATGGCTGTAGGGAATATCTGGTTTTGTGTGGTTTTACATTTAATTTCCTTATGGAGTTGACGGTTCTCATCAGAAGACCTTCTCAACGTCCTATTTTTGTCAAGACTTTGATGCGTTTCCTTACATTCAATGAAAACTCTTTGCTTTCCGCAGGCGTATTATGCTCGGTTAAGCCTATAGGGGCTTGCAGTCAAAGAGTATATTTCCCACAATCCAGCTGCTCTGTCTCTCTGGTACTGTATACGGAGATTATATGACATGCATATTACATGGCATATAAAAAGCCCTAAAGTTCATTACAATTAATATTAATTAGTGTTTTTCATCCGCTTCCTCTGACTCCAGGCCAAAGAGTAAGCTCAGATTCACAAGAGGGTGAATGCAGGAGCTTGCAAAAACCCTCACATACATAAAGCAAAACTGCAGCTAGTTAATTAAGAGTAATGCAGTGTTACTGCAGCATTGCTGGGTTGTGACATGTTAAATGCATTTAAAACTGCAGTTAATTTCTTGTTTACCAGGTAACAAGCTCAGTGTCGTGATAGAGAATTCACAGAAACAATGGGAATAGCTATAGCTTGGATACAAAATAGATTGTATACCCAATATCTTTTAATGAGCCAACAACTTAACTAATAAAGCATCACAAAACGGATAATTATGACAATACAAAACAAAAATTAGCCCATTATTATTTAGTATTAAATACAATACACAGTATTAGTAAGCTTTCCAATGCAATATACGAGTGTATTGCAAATACACACAATAACATGATGGTGTTAATCACACTACAGTAGACACGTTTCCATTCCAACTTAAAATGTGAATATTGAAATAGTGAATCGAAAATGTGCTCCATCAATTTCGCAAAAACTCCAATGTATCGCCAAAAAGTTTTTTCGCTCAGGTGAGATATGTACAGGTCACCTGCGTAAAAGTCACATGCACAACCTATAGTCTAGGGATGCACCGAATCCAGATTTTTTAGGTTCGGCCGAATCCCGAATCCACCGTGTAAGATTCGGCCGAATCCGAATCCGAAACCGAATACCGAATCCTACTCGCATTCTTATTCCATTAACACAGTAAAACACATTAATGAAGTAAACAACGTCAACAGCAGTGTATTTTTCATTTTATTTAATTTTAACTGTACATTCTGCCAGGATGACAAGTTGGAAAAACTATTTTGACAATTACCATAAGCCTATGCATAATGAAAGCGATGCGTTGCGACACGCTCGTTTTTACAATAAGCAAGCAGCTCCGCGCTGAAAACTATATTTAACTTTGAGTGAGAAGCTCCGCTCGTCAATGTCAGGTTTCACACGGCCGTCCATTTACAGTGGAGGAGGGGCGGGAGATTACCACAGCAACCAACCGGTTACAGCTGAAGCATCACAGCTACCAAGCGCTCGGCTGAAAAACAGCTGGAATTTGGCGTCCTCAAGGCGTTTTCAGCCGTGTTTAAAAGTTTTGGTGTATCCAGCCACCAAGGCTCACCAAAAGAAAAAGCTCATCTCCACGTCAGCACCCGATGTGTGTAATCAACGGCCGCGTGACGTCGACCTGCGTAGCGCAAGCCTAGGGTTCGGTTCGGTGGAAAAAAAATCTAGGATTCGGCCGAATCCGAACCCCGTCAAAAAGCCCAGTATTCGGCCGAATCCGAATCCTGGATTCGGTGCATCCCTACTATAGTCACAGTCGCTATGGTTTGTAATGACTTATCGCAAGAGAACAAAAGTATGCTTTATTCGGATAAAATCGTTAACTGAAAATGCCAATGTTACTATTTCGCAATAGTTTTTTTAGCCGTTTAGAAAATATCGCTAGTTTTGTGCAAATCTTTAATAGAAACCAGGCTACTGTTTTACTGGTTTTTGCTAAATTGATTTTCATTACCTTGGTAACATCAACTTCTCTGATTGGTGAGGTAGAGGATATCTTCAGGATTTGGAGTAGTGTTGCTCTTTACCAGGAATCCAACTACTGTATTACATGATTACGAAACCATTTTACAAGTTTCATGGCTGATTTCGAAAAGCTGATACTCTATAGTGAAAATGAATGGGACTATATTGCTGTCCTTTATAGTGTTAGCAGAGAACCTGCACATTGTTAGAGTTTAACAAAAACCCACAAACTCTGAAAACCCTCTCAACATCGCCCTGACTAACCTGGTTGGCCTGATATTAATGATGGTAGCACACAAGCTCTGGCTTTCTGTAAATGAGAGATATAGACTTTCATTACTGAGGCCATTGGGTGAAAAGAGGTTTGGTCCTCGTGTCACCGCGAGTCACTGTGAATTATGGATCTTTATTAGAGCCATGATCTGATTTTCAAACTGGATTCTGTGAAATTACAAAGTTCATCTCTGTCTCTAGTTTAACACAAGAACATCTTGAATTGAATTGTTTTACTTTAACCTACGCCCAGAGCTACAGTATTGTTGGAGGAGGGACACTATGAGTTTTGTCTCTGTTCCCACCAACCACATATTTATACTTCCAAATAAAGTAAGTAATTTAACATTTGTTCATTGAAAAACCCAAATCTGTTGACAGCAGTATTCTGGTGGGGCGTGCATGCACACTGGTACATTATTCAGTCCAAAATCTATGAGGACAGGCCCTACGTTCTTACAGAATAGTTGATGGCTATACAAAGGAACGGTGCATAAATAAAAGGAAATGGGCTATCGATTCAGATCACACTGTTCTTCATGAATCACAGGACTCGCATGGCACAGTGCTTTCATGCCAAATGACGCAAGAGGAATCCAACATTTCTATTAACTGCCCAATCGGATGCTGCTATTTGCTCAAAATGGCCAAAATGTATCAGCATGACCGATAGTTTGGACCATGACTAATTTGCACAGTTTCTTACTAATGTGACAACAGAAAAAACACATCCACAGCTATTTATTTCCAATGCAATTTAAATAAGAACAGTGCCAAATGAGGAGTTTGTTTTAACCGTACAGAATAAGAAGAGAACAGGGACTGCTGGGAAACCTCCTTTTTATGGTTTATAAACAAAAAACTACAATAACTTCCCATTCACCCCGTCTCCTCTTGCCTTCCTTCTCTTTGTGTCTGCTTTGGGGAGAAGACGCAATCCCTCCCACAGACTCGGGATGCTTCCAACTCATTAACATGGGCTTGGAGAGTTTTTAATTAGCATTAATGCGATGGAGCTCACACACAGGCGGTACCAGGCACTCTCCACACTCCTTCACTGGGGACTGGATGGGGAATTAAAAGCTTGTTACCCAGAGTTCCTCTGTACTGGGACTCAATTGCGCATCACCTCGCCGTGGCTCCTTCTAACCCATCCTCAAAAAGATGATCCGACGGAGGCTCGAGATGATGGAGAAGCTTTAGATTTAAGAAGGTATTTTCCTGCTTCACAACCGTGAAAACTCAAAATCCGCTTTTCCAACCATAAGCCCTGACAAACAGGAAGTGCTGCCTCAATCAGGTTGTAAATCAAATCTTATCTGCACAAGTAAACCTTACACACTTGCACACATGAATGTGAATGCTCTGGACAGACTTGCAAACCCAGATTTATACATCTTTTCACAAATTGTTCAAATGACTGAGCATAGAAGGGTCTGTAGGATTTTTGTAATGACTAACTTACAGAAAAGAATCTGAAAGACTCTCTATGTCATTATTTAGAAGAAGAGAAGAAAAAAAAAATCCATAAAATCATGCATAATGTAATTTAAACAAGAATAGGGCAAACTTGATATATGTGACATAAGAACTGAATGTGAAACAAAAGACAGTTGCACCTAAAAAGAATCTGCATGACAAACCTATGGCAATATTCCTCAAAACACCACTGGGTGCAATCAGCACCCCTTCTGTTGAGGTCAAACTAAACCCCACTGGGTGGAGGTAACAGAGACCAGAGGTCAAGGGAACTAAAACACATGCCAAGTGCAGCTAATATGGATCATGACCTATTTACAGTCTCAACTCGATACCCTAAAGCCATTTGACACTGTGAGGACAAACACGAGGGTCTTCATTAGCATTTCTGTCAGATGAACACTGATTTCTATGCATTCAGTATTTACCATAAACAACTTGTGTGTCATTAACAGTACATTCACACGGGACGGAAGCGTTAAACGCTTGACGGAAAGCCATCACCCATTAAAAGTGAATGGGAAGTGTTAACGCTTACGCTCCGTGTGAACGTACCATAAAAGTCTCACTTTAAGATACCATGCTTAAATAGTTTTAAAGGATTACTCCAATTTCAAAAGAAAATTTCCTGATAATTTACTTATCTCCATGTCAAACAAGATGTTTATGTCTTTCTTTCTTCAGCAGAAAAAAAAATTAAGGTTGTTGTTTTTTTTAAGGGAAAACATTCCAAGAATTTTCTCCATATACTGTAGTGGACTTGTAGTTGGTCTTGTCGTTTCAAGGGGCCCTAAAGGTTCTAAATCGAGGCATAAGGGTCTTATTCTAGCCAAATGATCGTAATTTTCACAATTTATTTTTTTAAATATTTCCTTACATTTAGCAATTAGCAGACACTTTTGTCCAAAAAATAGGAAACAATAAAAGCGATGTGTCATAGAGAGGCAATAGTACAAAAGGTGCTTATAACAAGATACAAGTTTTCACTATTTCTAAACAATAACTGTTTGACAGAAAAGAAAGATTTAGTTTAGGTATTAAAGATACAACGTATCCCCCTTGTGACAGACTCTTCACTTTATGGTTTAGGGAGAACTAGGATAAGTCACCGGCCGGTGCATATTTTTGGAGGTTGGCACACTGAATCCCTTACAAGAACCAAAGTCCCGTACCCGACCAGTGGGCTTAACACTATAAATCGATACCCACCGAGCGTCATCAAAAACCAGTTGAGTAAGGGGACACGGAGACTTTATAACCACAACTTCTCGTCTTGCACTAGCCCTGTGATCTGCGTCAAAAGGTCATGCATGACGTATGGGAAACTACCACTCAGATGTTTACAGGTGTGGAGAAGGAGGACCGTTCAGTAGTTGTTTTATGTGGAATCATACTAATTTGGGTGCGCTTGCAAAATTTCGGGAGTGACAACCGCATTTACTTACAGGTGTGAGTCTGAAAGTGTCCTGTTCAGACAGCAAATTACAGACACAAATACAACACTGTCTATATGAATGAGCGACCAACCTCAGACCCGTATGCTATTCACACGTGGCACCTGTAACTATAGTGACAGACGTAAATATCAAAAAGAAAGGATTATTTGTGTAATGGACAAAAAAGCAAATATATCCAATACAAAAGTAATCCCCATGACTCCTGGTTACATAATGACGTCTTGTAAAGCAAATCGATCCATTTATGCAAGAAACTAAATGTTATTTATAACATTATTAGCGTAAATGCAGAGCCTTAGCCACATATGAAGTGTGCTTTACGCTGCCGCTCTATAGGTGGCACTGAGAGGTTTGCCAACAGCAGGCCAAACATGAGCACAACCTTATTCTTGTGGTGTTTATATGGTGCCGAGGTTGTGCATTGAAGATAATAAAGTTTATATTAGTATTAACGTTTAATATCTTGCAAAAAACTATCTGCTTTTGAGCTTTCAAAGTGGCAGATCTGTTGGCTTGCATTATATGAATCACAGATGGGTTTTTTGCAAAACATCATCTTTTTTTGCTCTACTCAAGAAAAAGGGTGAGTAAATAAACAGCAAATTTTTATTTTTAGATGAACTATCCCTTTTATTATACACTTAACATTTTTGAGATATATACTTTTGCAGAGCAAAACTCTATATATCTCATTACTAGGCTACACGCGATTCTACAACGTAATGTTATATGCTCTGTGGCATCTATAAAGGGAATATAATATTGCATTAACCTTATGGACCAATCGTGTTGCGCAGTTTGCAGTCATTTTCATGCACTGTAATGTTACCTTAACAGATAGAGGAACGGATGATGTACCAAACAACTAGTTGTCCAGTGCGATTCCGTTCACACAGCACAGCTTCTCCGTAAATGCGGTTGTGAAACCCGAAAATGTACAGGTGTGAGGTCGGTTATAGAATGCCATTGTCAAACCCCTAAAAAACCAAACTGCATGTGACACAACAGCCTTAAGGACTCAAATACGTAAGTAGTCCACTTGATGTGACATCAGTGGGTCAGTTAGAATGTGTTGAAGCATTGAAAATACATTTTGGTCCAAAAATAGCAAGAATTACGACTTTATTCAGCATGGTCTTCTCTTTTGGTTCTGTTGTGAACCACGTGAAGTGACCGCATCACTGGCTTGATCGACTTTATGCGGCGCCGCAGTCGGATGACGTCGTTAAGTAGTTTAATTTCGACTCACTCTCGTGGTACTTTGACGTCATCTGTCTGTCAGTTCTTGCAGCGCAGCATGAAGTCAAACACACAGAAGTTACACAGAGATCGTTGAATTCGTTATATAATTGGCTACATGTTTTGTCTATCAATATTTTCCATGAAGTCATTGGCTGATGGAGGAAAAAGTGAGCAATTGGTTACATCCCTAAAGGGCGTCACGTTTTCATCGCTGTTTGGATTATCTATTATACTACCTCCCTATTTTAAATACAAACAGACAGCTTCATGTTTGGCATACGTCATTCGGGACCTTTCGACGTGATTATGTAATATGTAAAGTCGTGAACACGCATCCTAGGGCTAGTACATGATGGGAAGTTGTGGTAAAAGGACAGCTTTTGTTTTTATTTTGTCTAAAATGACAATTGTTTAGCTAGATAAGACACTTGTACCTAGGTTGCGATCGTAAAGAGCAACATTGAAGCATTGCAATTTGGACATTCAAACTGTTGGGTTCAATTGAAGTCCACTATTTGGAGAAAAATCCTGGAATGTTTTCCTCAATAAATACATTAACAAATAAATAAACAAATAAATAAATATTTATTTTTGACTGAAAAAAGACATAAACATCTTGGATGACATGGGGGTGAGTAAATTATAAGTAAATTTTCATATGAAAGTGGACTTATAATTTAAAGAATGATAGCATTCTTTGAAGCAAACTATAAAAAAGTACAATTATTTGTAAAAATGGTCAAAAATTCCTTTGAGCAAGACACCAATGAAATGGCTTGACAATCAGACACTTGTTTTTACATTTATTTTTTGGGTATTTTTAATAGCCCTTAGTTTATTTCATAGACTGGAAACGCCGTAAATTGCTGCTTGTTACTGTGGGAAGGATGTTCTTTTTATTTTTTGGACAAAACCTATTATTTGCCTTGTGTACAAGATGGGTGAATAATATTTTGACCAGATTTTTTAAACATATATAATTGAGTTAACTTTTAGGATTTCCTAGAATACAGATGGCCTGAAAGCCACAAACTCCATCTGGCAAATGCGAATGTAAATGTGCTGTGGTACCTTAAAAGCTGCTCCTCCATGGATGATGGACTTGATGAAGATGCCCAGGTCCTCTCCGGTCTCACGAGACTTATTACCCTTCAGGCTGACCCCTAACCCGGCTGAACCAGAGTCATTGAGAGGAACCTCGAACATCAGCTGCTCCTTCCCTTCTTCAGACAACAGCAAGCGTGCCTGCTCCTCTTTCTGATGGAAAAACAACAATGATGGGAGAGAAAAAGACGAGGAAGAAGAGAGGTCATTTCATTCTGACATAAAAAGCTCACTATTATAGCAGAGAATAGCTCAACCTTTTCATGCCTATTTTCTGACGGTGAAAGCAATGGGGTCATTTAGAAACATAATCCATTCTCCATTATGGAGTCCAAACGCTCACCTCCCCACCGCACTCTTACTCCCGGTTTTCTCCTATTTCCTTTCTTTTCTCTTTGTCTGTCAGCTTCCTGTAATAATGCTAAAATTACCTGTACATCTCGTCAGCTGAAGTTTGTTTTAAAATGAGCGTTAATAAAAACGGGAGAAAAATTACATTATTACATCTGGATGGGGAAAATAATTTTTGTCACCAAGGAAACAGGCTTTTCTGTCAGGCTTTCATTTGCAGAGAACGATGAATGAGAGCAAATGAAGGAGAAAATGGATTAAAAAAAGGTCTGAAAAGAATTTGTATTTGATCTATATAATGAAATAGTGTACACCAGAAAGAGGGAGAGAGATTGACGCCAGATTGTCTAACAGTATTTTAATGGCATATTTGAAACATGCTGCTCTTTTAGCGTCTCAAATCTTCGCTGTGCCATTTATATATAAAGGACACATATTGAAAACAGGATTATCCTTGCTCTTTAAAAAAAGGTTTAAATTGTAAAACAGCTGTCACTGGGGCAGTATCCTTTTAAAAAGGTCCTAATATGTAGCATTTAGGTACAGATATGTATACATTCGGTAACAATTTGTAACTTTGAGATACTAATATGTACGTCTGACATAACAACATCACTCTCTAGGTGTACTTTTGAAAAGGATATCACCACAGTAACAGCTACAGATATATACAGATATTTTTTGACCAATTTTTTAACATTATAATAGTTTTTCACAGACATGTCATGGAAGAACAATATCTGGTTTCTTTAAGACTTAAAGGTTCTTACCCTTTATATTCTGTGTTGAAGACAAGTGGTCTTCAACACAGTGCCCGCAATAGTCTCAACTTTTATATTTATTTATTACATATTTTCATATTAGCTTGGTTTCTTTTATGTATGTTAACATTTTAAACTATGATAACACATGTCAACAAATAAAATTAAATAAAAAAACAAAACCAAAACTTTTAAGTAGACTGTATCAAAAAGTATCCCTCCGGATTATTTTACAGTATCCAATGTGGTAGCCCTTATTCACAAAAAGGTGAATGGTTCTGTGGATGTTTAAGGTTTTTATGTAACCATACATTGTCAAAAAAAAAGTTCAAAACTTTACCTTTCCTGTTGTTGGGGTGGTACCCTCAAAAATTTATTTTTGATATACATTTATGCATATACAACACATAGAAATTCTGTACTTTTTGGGGTACAATATTATACCCTAAGGGGTACATGTTTTCAATTGTTTTCAATGGAAGCTCAGCATTTTTCAAAAAAGTCAGCAGCTAGCGTTTTTTTTCCACGCTGAAAGCCGACGCCAGGCGGGTTTCACGCACTCAGCACCGAGAGTTAAAAAATGTTCAACTTTAGGTGAAAAGCTCAGCTCGTCAATGTCAGTTCTCACACAGCCATCCAATCACAGTGCAGGAGGGGCGGGACAAATATCACAACAACTAATCGACGCATCGTACACTGACTGATAAACAAAGCATAAGTATCACAGCAACCAAAGCGCTCAGCTAAAGAAAGCTGGTGCTCAGCTGAAAAAACGTTTGGCTCTGGCGTCCTCATGAGTTTTCATCTGCGTTTAAAAGCTTTGGTGTGCACAACCCCTAAGGACCTATTGTGTATGTTAAGTAAAACTTTGTACCAACCTTCGTACCAATTATTTAGGGGTACAAAACAGTTACAGTAACTGTAACTTTAAAAATACACAATAGATCCTTAAAGGGACACTCAACTTTAAAAAAAAAAAATATTGAGCTGTTCTCCAAATCTGGCGGTAACACTTTTAGCATAGCTTAGCACAATCCATTGAATCTGATTAGACCATTAGCATTGCGCTCAAAAATGACAGAAGACATTCAATATTTTTCCTATTTAAAACTTGACTCTTCTGTAGTTACATCGTGTACTAAGACCTACGGAAAATTAAAAGTTGCAATTTTCTAGGCAGATATGGCTAGGAACTATACTCTCATTCTGACGTAACAATCAAGCACTTTGCTGCCGTAACATGGCTGCTGCAGGTGCAATGATATTACTATTATAAAATAGTCCCCTTGGTAACTCTCAATAGCAGGGGACTATTTTCGAGCAGTGTGTAATATCACTACGCCTGCTGCATCCATGTTACAGCAGCAAAGTCCTTGATTATTACGCCAGAATGAGAGTATAGTTCCTAGCCATATCTGCATAAAAATTGCAATTTTTAATTTTCCGTCAGTCGTAGTACACGATGTAACTACAGAAGAGTCAAGTTTTAAATAGGAAAAATATCGAAACTCGTTGGTTATTTTTTTTGGCGCAATGCTAATGATCTAATCAGATACAATGGATTGTGCTAAGCTATGCTAAAAGTAGTAGGGCCAGTCCCGGAGATAGGCTGAATTCCAAAACGTTAAAAATCTAAATGTTTAACTGTGGAAAATGAGCATATTTAAAAAAAAATTTAATGTCCCTTTAAGGTACAGTAATGTTACCAAAAAGGTACAACTTCGTATTATGTTTAGTACAACTGTAAAAGTACAAAACAGTACCTTAGGACAGTGGTTCTCAAACTGGGGGGCCCCAGTTTTATGACATTTTATAAAATAAATAAATGTATCATACATTCTATGTAATTAAACCTAAAAAAATAAGGCTACTAACAAAAAAGTACTACTTTGTAGGAAAGCTTCGTACACATAGAGGCCGCACATTGAAAAAGTTTGAGAACCACTGCCTTAGGATACCACCCCAGTGAAAAAAAGGTAGATTTGTACATTTTCTGCAACTTTGTATCTGACAATGTACAGCCTGAACCTTTAAGGAACCTTTATTTTTAGAAGTGCACTCTAGCAATCACAATACAAAAAGCTTTTTATCTCATCCACTCCATTTATGGAAACAAAGCTACAGGGATCCCAACATTCCTGACACATGACGAACTCTGCCTAGTCATTTACATTATATAAGCTAAGCAATGCTTTGAAAGTGAATATGTGTCCTCTCATCTCAGCAAACACCGTGTGAGAAACGTGATGAATCCCTCTAACAGAAACCACAAAGACTATAAATATTATGAGATATTACAGGAATGAAGAGAACTGAGAAGGGTTGCTAAGACTGAATATGTGTGGGTCAGCAAGGCTTGGTTTATCTCTGTTTACTGAGGGATTGTGGGTTTTGGAAGTATTAGTGTCACGCACTCACAAACACAAGCTCAAGTCAGCAACTCCAACTTAAAAATTCAGCTGACTGTGAGCGGAAAGTGAGGGATTTTAGGAATGTAACCTTGAGGTGAAACCATAAATGCCCTTAAACTAACTTCAAGAACAGTTCAAACAAGGGTAAATCCACAAAAACCACTTCATTCAGGCACCTAAGCCATTCCAACAATGAATACACAAGGCACTGGTCAAGTGTATGCGTCAGACCTCTTATTCAGGCAAATATGGAAGGCCAGGTGAAATCACTGCACAAACACGTTGGGCTGCAAACCGTCCACGTGAGGAGACCAGGATGGGCTTGAAATGAAGACAAAGCTTTAGGAACATACTGAGTCTACCAGCTGGGGAAATCACAGCACTAAAGCCTGCTGTGTGTACAGCTAGCAGCGCTTCTGTATGCTAACAGTCGTGATATTTCACAGTCAAGCCCCCTGCCGGGACCCCGCTCTGAATTAAAATGCCACGTCGTACCTCTTTAAGCCATTTCCCCGGGTTTATCACTCAGTGTGCGCTCCTGCGTGTTTATACAGGAGACATACTGTACGTCTCTAGCGCTAGATGAGAAAACGTGTCATTTTCAGGGATAGAAATCTCCAATAAGCTTTATTGTTTAGCCATTATGACAGGCAAAGTCATTCAAACTGCAATTCTGGCAAAGTTCATAAGTATTTGAATAAGCAGCATCTATATGTCTTGCCAAATCTGCATTCGCAACATCTGTTCCTCTTCTGTGAAAGCTTCTTAATGATGAACAAGATGTATGATGCTATCAGCAGCGGCAGATGGATATCCGTCATCTATAGGTACGGGGGCGAATGACATTCTAAGGGCTTAAAAACGAGCAGACTCACAGCTGTTCGTTCAGGAAATCGCACCGTCTTTCGTAAGCTCCTCTCCATCTTTCTGCGTCAGTCACATTTGAGCGTCTCTATTGTTTGTGAATGAACAGTCTGGTCTTCAAAATTATTGCGCTCTAGGGAGATCGAGACACCGTATGCATGCTTGGTGTAGTCAGGAAGTGGGAAGGTTCTCTAGGGAACCGGAATACCATTGGATCTCAATGGCCTCCATGAGTGATCGATTTACAATGGCTACGGTAAACAAAGCTTCTAAGGCTTCCTCCCGAGAACAAACCTCACCTCCGTATAAACAAACAAACGCCACGAAAAGACCTTCTGTGGCAAACTGTCAATTGCGTGTGATGTATAACATACCCACCTGCGTAGTAATGATTCTCTGACACTCCACGGAGGTATCACATAAATGCAATCAGGATCAAAACGATGGACAGATGTTTGCACGTCATTCAAGTGAAATTGAGCTGTGATGTGGAGTTGTTATACAGACAATGATTTGCTTGTGTCTAACCCACACAGGTTTGAAAGACACGGGGAGATTGCATAAATAAGCAAATTCTGAAATCTGAATCTCGCTCTGTGGTCGATCATCTGATCAAGGTTTCTACAACACAAGATCATAACTCCATCCCCATTCTGCATTCCAGAGAGCAACAATTAAAGCAAATGAGGTGTTGTACAGCAGGAAAACCTTAGCCAACCTCATCACTTCCCGCTGAGAAAGTCCATGTATCAATCCTGTTAATGGTCTACAATACTCAGCAGTCTTTCGACTTACCCAGCCAAAGAAAAGCTGGCACGCACAGATTCATCAGCCTGACACGACTGCCGCTGTTAATGACCGAGTGAGAGCGAGATACCATCCCACAGGTTTATCTAAGCATTAGGATCAAGCAAAACAAATGAACAAACACCTACAGACAATCCACAACCGCTGTTCTGAAACCTTGTGGGTTGCCTCTCTGTGATCTGCATACAGTACAACTATGTCAACAACATCTGATCAAAAATGGAGCATTATAAACGAATCATTGTTCTGCATCAACTCAATATGCTGACAAGTACAAAGAAAGCACACAAATATAGGGTGAAATTGGTGAAAATCGGTATGAAAAGTTGTTAAACATGTCATGAACACATTTGGCTCCACTTTCTCTACCATTTTTAATGAACTTGCAGCAGTCGTTCTCATTCGTTTTTAGTGTGCTATGTAAGGGATTATATTGGCTACACTGCCAGACAGACCTGTATCTCCTGTATTCATTGAAAGAAAGGCTAAAGGAAAACTAAAGGTCATGGTTCCTGACCCCCGTTGTCCATTTCCTCTCATTGGTCTTTCACACAGGCCGAGCCAACCAGCAGAAGGAGGAAGGAAGGATGAAAAACCCACCATCCTTCACTGACGGTCTCTGTCATTGATCTGCTTAAATTTCCCCATTTTGTTTGCCCATAGGGTCTCAGGAAATCAAGACTCAAGGCCAGTGTGTTTGTGAAAGACGGTTAATGCGGCATGCAGCGCGACAGCAAACACACTTAGCTTTAATGGTCACTTTAAGCTTCTTTAGTGGTGAGCCAACTGAAAAGACAAAAACAGGCGTCAAAGTTTTACTGATATCAGGAAGGAATGGGGGACAAGAGACAGAGCACTTGTAGATGATCAATGATGTAACAATGTTAAACAAGAGAAGAATTAACGTCCTTGAAATGTAAAAACTAAGGTAAATATTTAGTTCTAATGGACAGCTTAGATCCCATAACTGTGGTATAACACACAGTTTTAGTAAAGTTAAAGAAACAGAGTACAGACAGAAATATAAACTATATAAATAAACTATAGAAATATTTGGTTATTGACGAACCCACACAAAAAGAATAAAGTATGAATAAAACACGCACTAACAGACTCCTGTCTTATATTTAAAGTCTTCTGAAATCCTATGATAGCTCAATGTGATTGTTGAAATGTAAGATTATTCACTTAAATTCTTCTCCACTGAGCCGGTAATCTATGTGACCAGTTAGAGAGTCAAACTTGAGAACCAGGGATCGGATTCACAAAATATTAAAAAAAAATTTTTGAAAGACATTTTTTCTCTTAAATTCAAAATTCAAATAGAGTATTTGATATTCTGAAAAAAACTTCCTATTTTTCCTTAAAGGTGCAGTGTACATTTTTGTGGCATCTAGCGGTGAGGTTGAGCATTGCAACCAACGGCTTAGTCCACTGCTTACCCCTCGCTTTTGAAATGCATAGAGAAGCTATGTTAGCCGGCACCGGACAAACATGTCATCGTCAGAGACAAACTTAAGAAAAAATTTCGTCCGTTAAGGGCTTCTGTAGAAACATGGCGGCACAAAATGGCGACTTCCATGTAAGGGGACCCTCGGTGTATGTTGATAAAAACATCTCATTCTAAGGTAATAAAAACATAACGGTTCATACAGAAAGATCTATATACACCCCTGATCATGTAGTTTTGTATATTATTTTGCATTTCTGTCATTCTAAAAATCACACACTGCACCTTTAAGGAAAACTTAAGAATCAAAGATTTATTATAAAAAACAGATTTTTTACAAGGGTAAGGCATCCTGGAATTTTCCAGGACCATTTGATTTTTTGTTCATTCACACTGACATGATTACCCGGCATCTGATGGTCCCGGGAAGACACGTGACCTGTTGAAAGTCCCGCCCTCTCTCCTAAGCAGCGTCTGAAGTTCGCATATTATTTATTTTTTCTCTCTCCAGAAACAACTCGCGTGCATTTTTTGTTTATGATAAGACTATAAAAGAGCGCGTGAACGCACAGTTCTATGCTGGTGAGTGGATATTTGACGTGCTCCCTGATCTCTGCTTTAATACAGTTTTCAGACATTTCTCATCTTGATTGTTCATATGCATTTAAAACCCGCAATTTGAGAGGCTGAACGATATATCTTGTTGGGATGTTGGTATTTTCGTTTATAATAGCTGAAATGAGCACGTGACGCGATATTCTTTTATGCTGCTGAATGATCTCCGTTTCAACGCAGTAAGTAACGAGCTAACTTACCTGATTCTGCTTCAGTCCAGTTTGCTGACATTTTTCGTCGTGAATGTTGTAAATCCCTCATTTTAAAGAGTTGAACCAACTTCATGACCCAACTTCATGAACCAACTTCATGCAATGACACACGCGTCCTCACTACGGCACGTGCGTCATTGTTTATGCATCTCATTTATCATTTCCTGATAACTGCTTCAATCTAGTTTGCAACATTTCTCATGGTGAATGTTTATATGCATGTTATCTCTCATTGTAAGGAGCTGAACCATAACTTGTGCTACGACACGCCCATTGCGGCATTCTTTCGTCTTCTTGTTCACACAGAGGGTTATCCGTGTATCTGACTAGGTCCTCTTTCCGGCAACGATCCCAGAAGATTTACAGGACGTGTTTGTGTTCACACAGACGCTTGTCTGGCAATTTTACGGGTATTTTCTGGGACCAAAGGTCTGTGTGAATGGGGTTTTAAAGATTTTCTGTGATTTACAAAGTTGAGAACTTTGAATATAACACAACTTAAATATAACACGACACAAAAACACTTAATTGTGTGTTTATTGTGGTTCTGGAGCTTGACCTCATTCACTTTATTTCTATAAATAAGCATGTCCAGATAATTTACTGGTTAAAATAGTGCATGTTTCATGAAACAAGGTCATATAGGTTTTGTTTGACATTTATGTCAGAATGGTAATCTCAGGTTAACTACTTCTTCCACATGGCTCACCCTGTGTCTAGACACTTGTGTCCCAAACAACCCCATCAAAGTGGAGCCATCACAGACACAAAAGTCACATTTACACCCATCCCTAAGGGGCAAATTCAGCAATAAAAAGGTTGTGAACAAAAGCAAAGTTCACTGTGGGTCATCATAATTTACCACAAAAAGCGAAAGGAAGGATCATTCTGATGTTTTGGATGTGGTCAGTTCAGAAAATATTCCATATTCAATTTATTATCCTTGGTCTTTACTTAAAAAAAATCCATTCATACCAGCTATTATTTTGATACAGTACAGGATTTATACAGATGATCTAATCTCCTTAATGCACTGCAGCACATAGGGAATTAAATAATGTGTTATTGAACAAATAGCGAGCTAAATCACACTTCTCACAAACAACTAGTTAAATGAGCATCGGCGCTCTAAGAAAATTCCAGTGGTCGTTGCCTGAGGCCATTTCCGCCTACATCGGACAAAGATGTATATTAAATTGAGTCTAATTTCATTAACCACCAGCAAGAAGAACAACACTATCATTCAAATATATACCGGAAAAATAAAAAAGATTGTATTACCCCAAGTCTTATTACTGTCTCTTCATAATTGACACAGTATTAGATATTATGCAAAACACATCCAACTACATAAGTGAGTGCAGCTGGGTTGGTATTAGATGCAGCAGGTCTGGAAGCATCACTAAATCCTGGATAAACAAATGGGAAAGCCGACCGGCCGGGAATTAGACGATCTGGTGCAAGCGAGTGTCAGAAAGCTGCACGGGTCACACATGAAGACATACGGCCAGATGGGTATCAGCACGTCTTGAGGCGGTGAGGTCACGGTGATGTCAGAATGACAGGATACAAACCCTTGGGAACGCTGTAAGAAACTGTGCTCTTGTTTGCGAGCTGCTCTCAGTCTAAATGCTCGGTTGGGTTTATGCGGAGAGCTTAGCGGATCTTCTGTGGTGCTCATTCGCTGATAATCAAATCCTCTGAATACACTCACAAGCATGTGACTCAAACCCACCACAGAGTCTTTTATTGGGCGCAGATCAAAAGCCTAGTTCTGATGGGGAAAAATAAAACGGGGATAGAGCAAGCTCAAGTCATTGTGTGTGCGTGCTACCTCCAGCATGTTTCCGGAATGATTCTTTCATTTCGGAAGCACTCTAGCACCTTTCAGCAGTGAGCAGGTGGTGAATTGAGCGGTAAGGTGTGCGTGTAGTGATGGTGAGATGTCTTTGTAGTACATTCTATACATGCATTAAGAGAGTGCAGCAGATGGCACAGGAAGGTGCTGGAAAGAGCTGTACAACCATTACACCTGTACCCACTGCCACCCTAAGCGCATTATTTTTTCTTGGCACGTTCCATGAAAAGGACACAAAACAGGGCCTAAAACTCTTAAAAGCAAATGCTTTTTTATAAAAGTGAAAAATGGTTAGTAAATTGGTCAAAAAGGAGCTTAAATGTTAGGAAATGATCACTGTCAGGACGTCAGATAAACAGCTTTTTAGATTTATATGATTTGTGCAAGTAGCAGAGTTGCAATTTAGCCTAAATTAAACGTAGGTAGCGGATACAGTAGCTAGTTTGGAGGCACTCACTTTTGGGGGGACTTTCACTGTGTACATATACCTGATATATACCCGATAGTTTTTTAGTACCACCCCGATTAAGGTTCCATGGAAGTTGTACTGATACTAAAACAAGATGTGTAACACTGCAGATCACTGATTGGTCAGAGAGAATCATCACTATCAGCATCATTGCTAAATGCAAGATCACCTTTGTGCGCCATCGAGCAAACTTAGTGATTTCTTTTCTGGGTGATTCTCACGAAATCCAGATTAAAAAGGGGTCCAGCATCAGATTTTTAAAAAAACCCTTGAAGTAATTTTTTATATAATATTTCTTCTTATGAACTTACTATAGCCATTATTTTTAGAGGATTTAAAAAAATATTTCCTATAGAATTATTTAAAAAAAAAATTAGATTATCATTATCAAAAATTATCATTTCCGCAACATGATATTACATTAAATTAGGGCTGGGCATAGATTAATCTCATACAAAATAAAAGTAATTTTTTTGCATAATATATGAGTTTGTGCTGTGTGTTAATATTGTGTATATTTAAACACACAGATACACACACACGCGCACACACACACACACACACACACACTTATATATATAAAAAAATATATATAATATAAAATATTTCTTAAATGTGTAATGTTTTTTTTAGATACATACATGAATGTGTGTTTACTTTTATTTTGTATGAGATTAATCTAGATTAATCTATGCCCAGCCCTACATTAAATATATGCATTTACAAACTCATGTTTCGGTAATGAGAACTAAAAAGTTGTCTAGTTCCTATGACAAACAAAATTGTAACTTTTAGTGTCACAGTCAATTATGCCCCTTCCAACATTTTTTTTTTTTAATGTTAATTCCTTGAGGGCTTAAACAATGATTGAAAATTGTTGCGGAGGATGAGAAAATTGGTCTTGGACACATTTATATTCGTTATTATTTTCTCTACATTTACCAATGATCACCAAATACCACATGTTTCTTTACTGTTAATGTTTATAGTATAACATGCACTGAAGCTTTTTATTTTTTAGATTTTTTAATTATTAATAATTCCATGTCAAAGAACCCAAATCCAGTCATCGACACGTTGCGGTAATGAAAGTTTCCACTTAAATGTGAAAAAAACAACAAAATAGTTTTTGTGATGTCATTTGAAATCATGTGCAAAATAGTACATAAAGAGATGTTTAGAACTGTATGCTTATTATTTTGATAGCATTTACTTTTATCATTAAAATGTTTCATGACAACTCGCAAGCATAATTTCGCGTGAATCACTCATCTGTGTTTTGTTGTAGAAGTTCCAAACTCCCTTCAAGCGGTGAAAAACATCCACATGTCAAGAATCAAAAACACCAGTTGCTCCTGTGTTAAGCATTTGTTTTTATCGCGTTTTTATAATGATGTCACAACAGTAGGGTCGACGCAACTGTAATGATAAATCTATAATCCCACCCACTCTGAAGCGGCACTGAACTCCAATTAAAAAACAAACAGAGTCAAAGTAAAGTGAGCTGAGCAAAGCCGCGTGGTCCGGTACCGGGCCGCCAATAGTTCACTTCATTTTCCTAAAAACTCCTGTCGTTGCACCTGATTACATCTAATACTATCCAACATAAAATAATGTTCACTAATACTCCCATGATTCAACCTCCTACTCTATCTTTCTACTGTATAAGATGCTTCAGTCAGTAATGTACATGCACCATTCAGGTGGCTTTCTCTGTCTTTTACTGAACAAAGCCATGAGTATAGACCTCATTTCACCAAATGGAGCACATGCCCTGATCATAATCAGGTTTGAGCATCAACAAATACCCTGAGCATTTCCATCAAAGCCAATTACCTCTTCACTAAGAGCCGAATATATTTCCCCTTTTAATACAATGTCTCCGAGAGCCACGTGCACGCGAGATGCGGATCAACCTCTCTGCACTTTTTACCCCTCACATGCATATGCAAAAAAACATTCACCTTTCAGACAACAACATCATTAAAGGCAACACAGGAGTAAAAATAGAGGAAAAACAGACACACATCACATTTTAAACAAAGAGTGACTCTACGACCCTTTCGATTGAAACCAATAGCCGAGTAAAGGCAGGGACTAAAAGGAAACGACGAAAGAAATTTGTCCATGAGTAAATGGATTATGTTTAAGTGAAGATGAAAGCAAACTGAGAGAGAGCAACGATCTAAAAGAAAAAGAGTCTTCTTTTGGTCAGGAAGCTGCTTTATTTACTCATAAAGAGGTCGAGACTTTTCACTTATTGGTCGTCAGATTCAGCCTGGAAACCAGACCTCACGAACCTCCGAGACTTCAGAGGACCGTTGATACAAACATCAAAGGTTTATTGAGGAAGCAATGCAGGTAGTAACAAGGAGGTCTGGCTATGAGATTAAGTCTTGGAGAGGCCAGCATCCCGGCTAGTTTGACTTCCCGGTTTCAAGCAGAACATGCCAGAGAGCAGGACGCTGTCAAAGCAGCATTATCACATGTGCCAAGCGCTCATCTTCACAGCTGGAGTTCTGGAAGAGATAAGCCATTGTCAGAGCCCATATTACCCAGTCTGGTGCTTTTGTTATCAGGCTGTTTTGAAGTACACAAAGCCGCCTACTTGAAGAGGTACAAGGGTCTTTTGTTACAAGCAGCACACACAGTTTTTAATCTGCCTCTGTCAGAAAAAAACACTACAAACTGTACAGGAAATGAGTCCTTATTTTTTTTTTAAATCTTTTGTTCATGGGGTTGTATCTAATATCACTATTAGTATTTCATTCTATGGGAGTAGCATTCAATGCTCCATTTTCCATTAGCCGTCTGAGGGATTAGTGATGAATGTGCGAGGTGCGTAAGGTTCTCGGTGTGTTAGCCGATGGTTCTAGGATTATTTTGGCCACAGCCCACCTGTCAGGTATAGATCCAACAGACACCCCGATCTGCAGACAAGGGTGTCAAACTCTCCTTTAGGGCGCGCTATTACTGCCCCATTGACAGCTTGTAGTCATTTTTTTATGATTTTTCTGACAGTGTGGGCAACTACGATGGGTTAAAGGTCATATTCTTTCTGATTCCATTTTTTAAACCCTAGTTAGTGTGTAATGTTGCTGTTAGAGCATAAATTATACCTGCAAAACGATAAAGCTCAAAGTTCACTGCCAGGCGATATATTTTCCCCTTTAAAAGCCTACAGCAAACGGCCGCTTTGGACTACAGACCTTTACTTCCCTGACTAAACTCCGCCCACAGGAATACGTCAGTCACCAGCTAAGCTATCTGCAAGCTAAGCTGCTATCGAATCGCAACACACTAAACAAACTACACAATCAGAACTCGATATGTATTTTCTGAAGGAGGGACTTCATAGAACAAGGAAGACATCAGCCCGTTTTTAGGACAGTAAAAACAGCGCTATAGAGGTAAGTAAATTGTGTGAAAAATAATGATTTTTTTACACGTGAAACATGAACACATGAGGCTCTATCTTACACCCGGCGCAATGCGCGACGCAAGTGTCTTTTGCTAGTTTCCACCCTGCGCAATTTTCATTTTTACGTTTAGCGCCACGTTATTTAAATAGCAAATGCATTTGCGCCCCTTTTTGCGCCCATGGGCGTTCTGGTCTGAAAACGAGGTGTGTTCAGGCGCATTGTTGGCGCGTTGCTATTTTGAGGCAACTAAAATAGACTACGCCATTGACCAACAAAAACTTGGTCTAAAGTCTAAAGTCAATGGCGCAATATGTTTTTTTTGTTATTTAAAGAGCGGATTAGTAATATGCACCTATACGGGACAACGACGCGGGTTTGCTTAACACATACATGAATGCACAGCAGCACAAAAACGCTTTTAAATATGAAAGATTAAATGATTGAATGTAAAAGATTATTATTGAGACCCTTGGACATAAATGAGGGCCGATTATGAGACGTTAGAATGCGCAAAGAGCTGCTTCACCTGCAGCCTGGTAAGTAAATAAATGCTTTGCTTTAAACAAATGCATTTGTTTTTAAATGTTTTTTTTAATGCTACCTCACGGATTTATTGTATATGATGACTCTGTACCTGTGGATATGATGAGGTGAGAAGCATTTTTAAGTCATGCTTAAAAAAACTGACGCTGTCCAAGTGCTGAAACTTGCGGAGAGCCGTTTGTAAATTCTTTATCTCCTGTTTGTTACAAATAAAGTATTTTTACAGTACAAACCTTTTCTTACATACTTGTAAATTATTTTTTATGATATTGGATAGCCATACATTTAAAGCAATTAAAATCCTGCTTTTTTACTTCCATGACTAAAAGAAAACGGGTTTTAAAGGTTTTAATAAAAAAATAACAATTTCAATACAAGTGAAAAACAACACAATTATTTAACATTAATCTTAAACTGGGGATCTTTTCCTCCGCTTAGTTTTTCAGTTTACAAAGTCCGTCATCTAAATATGGATTAGACATAGCGCCAGCGCAACTGGCTTTGAAAGGGAATGAGAGCTGAGACTCTCATTGGTTTATTGCACGTTATGCCCAAAATACCCCCATTACTTATTAAAAAAATAGGACCAACCCTTTTCGACCATGCGCTCGGCGCACAAACCATTTTACCCTTCGTAAAATTAGCAAAAGTGGATTCGGACACGCCCACTTAGACGTTGCGCTGTGCACTATAGACAATGCGCTTAGATCGTTAAAATAGGGCCCATGTTATATTGCGCACTGTAAACACAATCAAAGCTTCAAAAACACAGAAAGAACGGGACCTTTAAGGTGTTTATATCTAAAGTTAAATGAAAATAGTTATTTTACACTATTTTTACTCACAATTTACTCAAAAAAAAAAAACTGTGATGATGATAATATACTCCTTGACTTTTACTATCTCTTGAAAGTTTGATCTTTCTCTTCTCTTTGTGTTTAAGAGTAAGATGCTTTCCCTACCTCCTGTCACCATCTTTCACTCTTTCCTCTCTGTCTCTTGTCATTTGTCACCACTTTATCAGCGTTTATCTCCCTCACCTGATTTTCGTTTCAATCACTCTTTCAGCTTTTGCTCTTAATATGTATCTATATTGATCTTTTTCTCTGTCTCTGAGCTCTTCTTTCCATACATTAATCTCTGACAATCATATCTCAGTCCAGACAGTCGTCACACACATAGGTGTCAATCCATCAGTCACTGAGTCAAGCAGACTCAAAGCAGCTCTTTACTGATTCAAAGCACGAAAAGCAAAAAGCCTGCAAAACCCAGCCGATGTTTGCTAAGCAAATACAATCTGTCACCGCACATAATGTGCCTAATTTTGTGTGCATTTTAAGATCTTATAAGAGTGTTTTAATTCACTGAATGTTTTAATCTAGTGAGTGGAAATAAAACCGGTGGGTTTTGGGTAATGAGTTAGTGTCATGCTGCAGACCGCTGAATATTAACTAATCTGTGGCAATGATGCAGTGAGCGGAGTGATGAACACAGCGCACATGAGAGTCATTATTGAACAGTGAGAGGCCTAATTCACCAGAGAATTTACTAGAACAATGTGTGAACAAGTGTAAAGTGGCTTTAATATGGTGAAAATGTAGTTTTACCCTAATTCACAACAATAAGCGTATAGCAATAATTTATCATTTGAACTGTTGGTTGTATCTTTGTACATAATGTCAGTTTGACTTCAATCCACAAAGATATGTGCGTAAAGTAACCTGCAATTTTATGTTTCAAACAAACATAGCAACAGAGAGTGGAAAGTTACGGACTGCAGCTACAGATGTGGCCTTTAAAAACGCGCGTTTTCTCCCGCGGCATTCGCCAAATCGTCTCGCGGAGTCACGCAGAATTCTGCAAGTGTTTTCGGGGGGGCTACTTTCCCTTTTCCCTTAATGTGTTTCGCTTCACAGAAAATCCACCAGGTGGCGCATAAAAAACTACATTTTTATATGCGTTGTCATTGCGGTTGTTTCCAGAAGTTAATAAGGGCATTGCTGAATATTTAACATTTCTATTAAAACAGCAAAGTGACGTCAACCAATTCTTGCCAGCATAACAGCGCATACATATATAAAGATGACTGTACGTGCAATGGGCATTTATACTAAGTGCAACAAAGAATTTAGTGTGAGCCTAATACACTTAACTCTATTTACAATGTATATCTTAATTATTTGTGTTGTCGAATTTTGACACCGTTTCATTGTTTGTTCATAATATTAATAATTATGTCCGTTTTTCTAAAAGTATTAATATTTTAAAGAGATTCATGTGGTATAAAAATACATGTTTTAAAGTTAAAAATGTTGTAAAAATATAGTAGTATTATTGTTCTTAATATATTAAGAACAATAATATGACACATGTATATTGCGCTAAATTGCTTTACATACAGTATGGAAAGAGGAATTCTTCTCAACCACCACCAATAAAGTTTAAAAAATATTCTTTAAAAACGGCGTTTAAACCCACGCAGAGCGAACAAGAAAACATGGGCCTACATACTGTACAGTGGGCATATGATATCTTTATTTAGTTTTACATATTTAAAACTTTAATAATACCTTTCTTGCGCATATAGGCAGTCAGTGTTATGATTTTTTTTTATCCTTTCAGCCGTTATTCATAACAGTAAAAATATTCAGTGGCTTTGTAAATATATTACTAAAATAATGGATTAAAGTAACTTTATAAAATCTCTTAATGTCACTTATGTATTTTTTAGTTGGTCAAACCAAAATAAATTGCTAGAAATAGAACAGACATTTTAATTTAAAATGTACATATATTATAGGCGTATATTATAGGTCCTTCCAGATATCTTATCTCAGACGTTCGCAGTCAACACTTTTAAAACTTATTTATATAAAATCTAATTAATAAATTAAAAAACAAAGTTTTAAGTTAAGACAATAATAAATATGTTTATTTTTATTGAAAGAAAAACGTAGAAAATGTTATTATGGGTATAGTTGATGCAAATAAAGTGTGCAGTATACAAAAAATGCAAACAAATTATTTCTAAAAGTGGCAAGATTTTAAAAAGATAAAGGTGGCATAAAGAAAGACATGAGAAAAGTAGAGGTATGCAAAAGAGCACAGTTTAGTTATTGTTAATTAAAGCGGTTTTATACACCTTTGTTTGAATTGACAAGCATTTTATTCGCCACTTTCAACACATTTTGTGATTGATTTACTGATTTATTACAGAAAATTGTTGTCAGAAGCAAAGCTATTGTACAAAGCATCTTTATATGTATGTTTTAAAGTTAAAAATGTTGTAAAAAATATATTAGTATTCTTTTATATTAAGAATAACAATATGATACATTTATATTGCGCTAAAATGCAATATACATTATTCTGCAATATAAATTATTCTCAACCACCACCAATAAAGTTTAAACATTATTCTTTAGAAAAAAAACGGCGTTTAAACCCGTGTTGCGTGGAGCGAACAAGAAAGCATATGCTTACATGCTCAATCGGCACCGAGCGGGTATCCTTTTCCTCCAGACCTTGACGCATGGTCGCGGAAAAGCGAGAAATATATTTTTTTTAAGTAAAAATATTTTGCACAATTGATATATTACTTATGAATATTTTAGGAAATTATTTTTGACACACGTAGGTTATTACGTGTATTTTGGATTTTAATTTCATTACTGTGCCTATCCGTGGCCTTATCCGAGCGCACTTTCTTTGTCTTGCGTCTTTTAAAGACATTGGTACAGCACCATGACCCAGAAAAGACTCACACACCTTTCCCTGATGCATGCCCACACAGAAATACTGAACTCCCTGGACATTCGTCCCCTAGCTCATGAGAGACTTTGGAATTTCTATTATACAACCGGCGCAATGCGCGACGCGAGTTTTTTCTGCGCGAGTAAAGAGCGCATTGATAATATGCGTATTAACGGAATGACAACGCGGGTTTGTTTATTACATACATGGATGCGCAGCAGCACAAAAACGCTTTTTAATATGAAAAATTAAATGATTAAAATGTAACAGATTATTATTGAGTCTCTTGGACATAAATGATGATCAATTATGAGACGTTAGAAGGCTTAAATAGCTGCTTCATCTGTAGCTAAGTAAATAAATGCTTTGCTTTAAACAAATGCATCTACTTTTAAATGTTTTTTTTAAATGCTACCCAACGGATTTATTGTATATAATGACTCTGCACCTGTAGATATGGTGAGATGAGAAAACATTTTAAGTAATGCTTTAAAAAAAAAACATTTCGCTGTCCAAGTGCTGAAATGGCTCTCCACACGTTTGTAAATTCTTTATCTTTTGTTTGTAACAAATAGAGTATTTTTACAGTACAAACCTTATATAAAGCCTATTCTAAAAATGTAATTATACACCATGTATTTCTTTATAAAAGTATACAATATCAGAACTAAACCCATCATTATTTTTGTTCAAATTATGAATTATTTATAAGTTTAAAAAAGACAGTAATAGTACTATTTAGTAAAAAGATCTATATAAAAATATACTAGGTATGTTAATGTGAGAATATTTTACATCTGTCGTGTGATTCTAACTTAAAAACGAAAGTAAAATATGTTCGTCCGCATGGACATTGAAAATTGTGAAGTTTAATTAATATTATATGTTGTTATAATATTATATGTTGTATGTAAATTGTAACGAAAGTAATTCCCCCTGGGATAAGTATTTTTGCTTCTGATTAATAGCGCATATTCATCTGAGAACTGATGATGTCTGTGTGTTTCAGACCCTGGCTGTGTGCCCTGAAGTGTATATGACAATAAAGTAGTAAATCTCAATGTATTTATTTTTAAAATGTATTTTAAATAGGCCTATAGGCTCATAGGTTTTTTGGTTAAAAAATTCACAGCACCCCCTGTTCAAAATGACTTCCAGCGGCCCTGCCTTGACGCTTTGTGTGTTCGACTTTAAATGGGTTTTTTTTTTTTTTTTTTTTTTATTAGAGAACATATGAACATTAATAAAGAAAACAGGCATCAAAATAGAAACTTCCAAAGTTGAATAACAAAATAGTTATAAAAATAAAATAGAAGACATTCACAGGACGCCAAATACAGACTCATAGACATTAACAATACATGTACCTTTTACATTTTTAACAAGTTTAAGAGACTTCATTAAAAGAGTGATTTCTTTTAAGAAAACCAGGTGTAAAGGATAAGATTTTAACAATCTACATTTATGAATAAAGAATTTGCCATACAAAATGAAGAAATTTACCAAATTGTAAATGTTTTTATCATCATTCTCAAAGTAACAAATAATATCTTTCATATTAAATGTTATGACTGTGTTAGTTTTAGTTGATAGGACAGAAAAACATTCATTCCAAAATGCCTGAACATTTGGGCAATCAAAAAATAAATGACATAAAGACTCCTCAGTATTATTACAAAATGAACATTCGTTCCCAATGTCCATAAATTTAGAAAGTAGTAAATTAGTTGGGTATATTTTGTGTAATATCTTCAAATGAATTTCTCTCACTTTATATGAAATACAAAATTTATAGGGCAGCAACCATGCTTTACACCAAATTACATCTCTTAGAATGGAATTCCAATAAAATTTTCCTCTTGGAGTAACTCTCTTCCTTTCATGAAAAACTTGTCTAATATCTTTATTAGTGCATTTTTTTTCAAAAATATTTTTTCGACTTTAAATGGTGCGGCGCTGACTGGTCGGCGTATGACATCAGAGTACCGCGAGAGCAAAGGTAAAGTCGGACCATTTGTAACATTTCGACTTGCTCTCGCGGTACTTTGATGTCTTCGTTGCCGAACTGTCTGCGCAGCGCCACATAGAAACGCCCTTTGACTCTTTAAGGCAAAGTACCAGCAACATGAGAAGTGGTGGCACGCAAAAGAAAGTGAAGGTACGCAGTACGCTAAAATATAAAGCGTCTGTACGGCGAGCACTGGTATAATTATTTACATCGTGTGTTGCTCTTTCACCATTGTGCACCCGCGCACTCGCTCTGTAGTTTGTAGCTCGCGCTCCGGCTTCGATAAACACCGTTTCTCAATACCAAGTAGGGGAGAGTGGGGCAAAGTGAGCCAGTGGGTAAGTTGACCCACCCCCTTTATCTAGGCAACCATACAGATTTGTAGCCGTGTGACCACAAATACAGGTAGCAACCATAATTGATATGTTAAAGAGAAGGACAAATTAAAGAGTTATGATTAAAGTATGATTTTTTTAACAAAAACAAAAAAAACTGTTTTTATCCTATCAAAGTAAAATTTATACATACCAGGTATAAAGGCTGTTATGTTAAAGTAGATTTATCCAGGTCTAAATATTCATACCATAAATATTTGTGATAGGCTAATGTATAAAACCATGTGAATGATTTAGCTAAAGATTAGCCTGAATTACTAAGCTAGGCAGTTTCCCAGAACGGTGGCTGTGGGGCAAAGTGAAACAGATGGGGTAAACTGAACCAGGGGTTAAACCCCACCATGAGGCACTGTAACCATTGAATATGTTTCATTAAAAAAAAATTCTGTGTAGTTTCGCACAACTGATTTGTTCATTTTTAAACATTTTAGAAAACATATCATGCTAAGACATTACCATATTAATTAATTTTTATGCATTTGGCGTTTTGCAAGTCTACACTGAAAAAACAAACATACCACTCAGAAACGTCCATTGACAATCTCCAAACAATAAGTTGTTCCTCAAAATCTGTATTTTCATCTGATACAGACTCAAACATGAGTGGATGACATCAGAGTACCGCGAGAGCGATTTAAAACCAACCTCCTCCGCTTTATTTCTCGCGGTACTCTGATGTCATCTGCTTGTCGGTTCTTGTGGCGCTGCGTAAAGTTGACCACACCTAAAAAATGTACTGCTAAACTCGACAGAAATGCTCTGTATACCAGCACCTCCTTTATTAATTTGTATAGCAGGAAAAGTTCTATTTTACTTCTCAGCGTGATAAATAGCTTACAAGGTTTGGTGTGTGGGCGTGTGAACTGACAGAAATGCGTGTGTCTCATGGCGATTGCGTGGGACTTAAGAGCCTAGGTTATATCAACATATGTCAAATTAAGTTACCTGATATCCACTTAATTTTATAAGTTATAAACATTCATTTAAAATAACATACAGCTTATGTATTAGGCCTATTTGCTTAAATTACATTTTAACAAAGAAACTGCAAAGGTTGATATTAAAACCCAACACGCTGGTGAAAACTGGATAAACCGGTTTTCTTTGATGAGGTGATCGATTAGCATTGGGGGTTGGCAAAGAATTGGCAGACCTAGGGGTGGGTGGTTTTTAATTTCTTGACTCTCTGTCACTGGTAGCTGCTAAAACAAGCAGCTAAACCATGTACAATTAATTACATTTTGGAATTAACTTCCTTCATGTCTTTTTATTTATACACTGTAAAAAATATTTTCTGAATTTTTAAGTAAAGTTAGCATTAAATATGTTTTACAAACAATTGATTTACAAACTCTGGGATGTTTGTGATTATCATCATTCAGAAAAGTGGTGCTTGTGTTTAGACTCATGTTTTACGTGATTAAATCAGGTTACATTAGTTTCTTTTCAGTGTAGAACAGTTTGTAATCAAAATGCAAAAATATAGTACATTTATAAACATCGCTGAAACAAAGAGTGAATTAAAATTAAAAAAGTAATAAAAATAAAGCTGCTGATAATTTTGTTTATATTTACTAGCATTTTCTGAGTGAAAAATGTTTAGATTTTGTTAAGTAGCCTAAATCCTACTCCAATTTATTTCAGTGTAGGTTTCTCATTTTTATCAGCTTTCTTTTGCTTTTCAAAGGGCCGTCTACCTTTGCTACCGCCAGTGCTTTAATGTGGGCCAGTACCGCCACTTCCAAATATAGCTCTTGAGCGTACCACCGCCTCTCCCTGCGCCCAGAACCTACTTCTAACGTACCAGAACGCTCGTTTGCACATCTGTTTAAATCAGAGGCTTAATTTAATTATTTGGCTGCGCTGCCGCTTTTCAAAGCGCCCTTCACAATGCAAGCTACCTAATTCGTCCCACCGAGAGCAGAGACTACATTACCCATTCACCTTTGAGTTTTACAAGTTAAAAGCGCATGCGTAGCTTTTGCTGCTGTCAATAGGCTTGTTCGACTTCATGCGGCGCCCCGAGAATCGACAGCCAGAAGACGTCACAGTATCGCGAGAGCGAGGCGAAATATGATTTCTTGAATCATTCTCGCGGTACTCTGACGTCATCCGGCTGTCGGTTCTTGCGGCGCCGCATGAAGTCGAACAAGCATAGTGTTAACAACGTGGTTTGGAGAGGTGTGTGAAACGCGCAACCATAGCTGCTCTGTTAAAATGAAAATAGGTCTACAATGAATACTTAATATGCCCTCCTGGTTTTAGACTCTAAGGAGTAAAAGAACAAGGTCAGAATCAGATGACTCTCGCTGGCTGACATCCCAACAAGCCAGAATGATATCGCTGCAGGTCAGATGCAAGCTTTTTCCAATACCCTTCTGTAGGTACGTGACAATCTCTGCTGTCGCGACTGTCAGCTTGGTTCCCCTCGACGCAACTTCGGATTTCCTCAGACGATGTGCAGACTGATTGTATTATACATACTTGCTAAACTACAAGTGTACGAAATTTCAATGAATTTGAACGACGCGCACAGGAGTTTTACCACACGCAAAATGGAAAACAATGGGACAAAATAAAGTGATGACTTTCGAGTTTCAAATGGCCAATATTCTGTTATTCTTGAACCCATAGACATGGTCTTGGTGTCCAGAGAGTATCTTTGCCCGACAGCGACAATATGTTATTAAAAAATAAATTACATCATTATGGATAAATGAGTGCTTACAGAATATATATGTTTGAGAATGCTTATCAGTACTTTTTTGTTTCTTAAACTTTAAAGATGAATATTCTCCTTTAGAGATGGGCAATTTTCAGCAATAGCACATTATATTCAAATTTTTGAGCTCATAAAAAATATTTTTTCGCTTATTTAAATGACTTTTTTATGTTTTTATGCACGTTTAGTTTTGGTGCAATTTCATCAAAAGCTTGTAATTAGGAAATACACACAACATGCTTAACGTGTATTTTCTATATGTTAAAAAGTTTGTAAAAATTGCGTATTCTTATATAATAAGAATAACAATATGATATATTTATATTGCGCTCAAAATGATTTAGAAATGGAAAAAGGAATTCTTCTCAACTACCACCAATAAAGTTTTAAAATTCTTCTTTAGAAAAACGGCATTTAAACCCACGTGCACCGAACAAGAAAACGTATGCTTACATACAGTCCGTGTATGATATCTTTTTTATTTAGTTTTACATATTTTTATTTATATGCATTTAATAATAAGGTCATAATGTACACACTGTTAAAAATGATTCAGTGGCTTTGTAAATATCTCTAAAATAAATGATTAAAGTAACTTAATAAAATCTCTTAATGCAGTTATGCGATTTTTTTAGTTGGAAAATAAATTACTAAAACTAGAACAGATATTTTGTGTAAAATGTACATATATTATTTGATGTATACGCCTTAATAATATAAGTATTACATTTACAGATTATTTTAGTCAATATATTTAAAAAGGTCAGAGTAATATATTTAAGTTTTTAAAACTGTAATAATTGCATATTTCAAATTATTATTATTTCTATTTGACATCAAAAATGTGTAAGTTTTACGCCTAACTTGAAGTATGATTTACTTATATTTTCACATTGATATTATTTGAGTAAATGTAGGCAAAAAAATAAATTAATAATAAGTAGAAAAAATGTCAATTTTAAACAATCACATAGCCAACGGTTTTTAATCAGCAACAAAGAAACTGCGCATTTTGCCGATGACAAACACATCAGAAACTCCTCGAATTTATGAATATTTACACTCACAATATGATTTTATTTCCTTAGTACAAAAGTATAACATATTATACAAATTCTCAGTGAAATGTATTAAACACCAATGCATACTTTTTATCGTGTTTCATACCATGTAAAGGGAAACATAATAATATAAAAAGTAGCCTACTGTTCAGTAATGCAGAAAAGCGCACCACAACCATGTTAAAGCTATTAAAACGTTCAGATGCAAAAATGAACTAAATGTAAAATTAGATAAACTAGTTAATGATATTGCGTAAATGCGCTCGGTCTCTTCAAAGGTCTTCGCGAATTATTTTGTTATAAGACTCGATTATCATACATCACGTCTCTTCTACTGTAAGTACACGGAAAAAATAAGACAAATGATCCGCGTTTGAGTCGGATTTTTATGAAGAATATGTGACTGTTTATGTAACTGGCAAAAGAAAACTTCGCCAACAAAATGTTTGCCAAAAAGCATGCATTTGTATGACATCAAAGTCCGTGTCATGTTACTTCAATATCATACAGTATACGCTCAGCATGAAGTCGAGCACACACATTGTCGTCAGTATGGCCTACAAGAAACACGCCTGCCCTCTACAGGTTTTTATATTTCCTGCGTCCCCCACCGAACCCCCCTTTTGCGGGATCTCGCAGAATTTCGGAAGTCTCCGCGGCATTCTGGTCTCAGAGACGCGCATTTTTAAAGGCCACATCTGTATAAGTATTTTGCATTTGTTATTTCTAAACCCTGCTTTTATTTTTTTATGTTAAAATGTTTATCCAAGACAACATGCGAACTTCCTGCATATATTGCGTGCAAATTTAAAGTTGAAATTACATATTAAATGAAAAACTGTAAAAAGAATATTTTGGTATTTTTTAAAAATGACTTATCTGTTAGCTTAAATTCATGTGCCCTCATAATATTTAATAAAAAATGCAAGCCTCCTCCCCTGCTCAAATAGATCCCTCTTTACTTCCGGTCTTACGGTATGGCAGGTGGGCGGAGTCTGGGAAAAGATTGCATCAATTTTCACTTTAGATGAAAATGTGAAAGTTGAATAAACTTACATTTATTAGATGCTACTAATTTAAGTATTTTTATTTTTTGTACATTTTATACACTTTTTACAGTGTATGAAATGCAAAGGATTTGCCGGATAATTAGGTCATACATTCCTTTGATATTGCACCAATTTTTTTCTAAATAAATACAGGAAAGATGTTTACAATGGAGGCTATACTTTGGTTCACAGTGTTTGTGTGTCATTACTATGTCAATAGTCAAACACGGATGGTTCTCAGAGGTTAGTTATTTGCAGAAAGCGCTGAGTCGGACAGAACTTGGATCATCTGTGAAGCATTGGGCATTGCGTTGAGAGAGAGAGAGATACAGGAAGAACCAGCACACAGCTGTGCAGTCATAGTCCCTGACTGCACACAGCCCTGCATGCTCCGGCACTTCCTCTAGGAGCGCCCGACCTCCTGCAGCACTTCCTATCCAACGCTGAATCAACAAGCTGGGATAAGAGCAGGAAGTCAGACTACAAGGTGGGCAGAAGGGTATGCGCAAGTATGTTTGGAAAGAGGCCGTCACTTCGTCGGCTGGGCGTGTGGGTCGCGGGGTTCATCAGGAAAGATATCAAACAGACAAAAAGAAACAAAAACAAATAGAGAGTGATAGGTGAAGAAGTCCGGACACCTTAATAGACAAAGGCTAGCATACTTACACATCCCACAGGGGTTGAGACAAAAGCAGGAAACTCAGGACTTCCCGTCCTCAAGGTTTGAGGACCTACAGCGTGACTGTGACCTTCCCAGGATAAGACAGCAAACAGAACCGTTGGGGCTTTTGAGATTTTTGGAGGCATGACAAAGGGCCATATTATATCACTGCAGATGACCTAAATAATGTGTCACTACATTTCCTGTTGTTCTGAAGAACGGGAACAGCTCTGCCATACAAAGACCTTTTATGAAGTCCGGTCATTTGATAAGATTTTCCAAAGCTCCACTAACTGTGTAGCAGTAATTTGATTTAGTGATTAAAGATGGTAACTACAAGATTGTAGGTTTGAACACCACAAGGAACAATTCATGTGACATCAACACACAACCCCAGATTATCACAGCAGGATTGTCCCTGCTATAAATGTATCTCCAGTCGCTCTGGATAAAAATGTCTGCTTAACTACTTCTGCTACTGGAGAGCATTTAAACTCACATAAATACACTGAGAAAAAGAAATGAAGTATAGAATGCCATGTCCCAAATGGGACACTTGATGGGCACTTGTGTCTTGTGATGGCCATTACTTGTGCATGCCTATAAATTCTACAAGGTCACAAGGTGTCCCATTTGTCATTTGATGATTCTAAGGAGTAGCTTGTGTTTTGGGAAAATCGTGCACAGAAATAGAAGGAAAAGATCCAGACAGGAAAAGGTTTAAGAACAATTTATTAGCAAATTGAAGAAGGTGCATTATGGGACTCTTACCAGTTCCCGTGGCAGGAACATGTCTTCTTGTCTGGCCACAACTAGACAGACACTGTCACCTTGTTTGGTACTGCGTAACATGGCCACCAGTTCCTCTTGTGTGTGACCCGCAATGTCCACACCGTTAACCTGGACATACATTTAACACTTGGTTTTAAAGGACACCATATGGAATGTTACATTGGCATTAGACTTTTTGCATCTTTAGTTGACAAATGCAAAAAGTAAATTTAATAAATGGGTATCAAATGTGTAATTAGAATAAAACAAAAAAATATGATTTCATTATGTATATTTTCATCTAATAGTACGGAAATGTTGCAAGATTGATTCAGTGGTTGCTAATACTCCAGGAGACTCACTTCCAGGATCCTGTCACCTGACTGCAGGCGGCCATCTTTGACTGCAGCACCTCTGGGTAGGATGTTTTTGACCAGGATGGGCCCGGGTCCATGCACTGAAGAATCTCTGGTCACAACCGTGAAGCCCAGTCCTTCAGGACCTACAGAGATTGGGAAGCAAGTACTCAAAGTTTTGTACTGTATCTAAAAACAAGTTAAAAATAGCTGATTCACATTCATTCTAAAATGGTCAATGTTCTTGCAAAAGCTTAAGTGGCTAATAGATTATAAAATGAGAGTTTATATGATCCAATGTAATGATTTAAAGCTTTAAAAGTGACATCATGTAGCACGTCCTGCAATGCAAAAAATTATTATATATTTTTTAATTATATAAAATTATACATTTCTTAGTATTTTGCCTTGTTCTTGAGTACAAATACCTAAAATGTTCCTTATTTTAAGCATACAATCCTTCAAGTATATGCATAAATGCAAGTTCAATTTCAAAAAATGTGGTCAACCGAAGTTGGTATGCCCAAACATTCTATTAAATCAATGGACGATATCAGATCTTAATAATAAAACATCACTTTACTAGTCTCCTAAGCATGTACATAGTTATTTACTGAAATTTACTTATTTACTTGTTTTTTAAACAATAAGTTACTATACATTCATCTTCATTACAGTATCAGATCAGCGGACAGACCGCAGCATATTTAGTATAAATAAATAATCATGCTTTGTACCGCATTGTATTCATGTTATCTTTACAAGTTACCTAAACTTATTCAAAGAAATAACGCTAACCGTGTTGCTTAATGTAAAAAAAAAATATTTATACCCTGCAGCACGCTCACCTTAACGTTTTTATTTGTATTTTTTATAAATCCATTATCCTACCCGATTAAAACATAAACATTGCAAATAACACCAGAATTAACAATTAATTTACGTACACATATCCTAAAAATTAACCTTGTGTAACTGATACGCTGTAAACCGGGTGAATTTAGATTATGATTTCAGTCAATGACACCCTCTGCCGTTTGGGTATACCAAGATGGCCGCTCGAACTCTGCGCTGGCTTCACTTCCAGCTGTTGCGATCTATGCGCAATCCAGTCATTTATATAGATCAGTGGGTTGCACCCTTTAAAAATGCCCTAATATGTACAATTTAGGTACAGAAATATAGATAAATTGGGTACAAATATATGCATTTCAGGTACTAGTTTGCCTTCTTTGCTACCAATATACATCTGGGCTGTGTTCAGCCTCGACAAAACGTTGCACAACATTTTTAATACAGAAACGGTGGTGCGTTGAACACCCTGTTCTGATGACACAAGAGTTGCAACTATGGCAGCTGAAAAGGCCATTCTTTGCGTTGTTTCTGAAGACTTTTCAGAGCCTGAAGAAATCGTATAAATACGTGTTTAATACTGTAAAATATGCTCAATGTTACAATGACAGTCCTTGCTGTCCATAGTAAAAGATGACACATTTGTAAACGACTTTACTTGGGCCCATTGTGCGAACGGTCTCTTTTATACCTCGTGATTTATACCACGTTGCTGCTGATTGGGATGCCATTTTTGACACAACCACCAAACAAGAAAAAATGTCGTTCAACCCGGAAACCGTAGCAAACCGTCTTGATCTTGAACGTGCCTCGGATGTACTAATATCAACTTTTTAGATGCAAAGATGCACTTTTTGAAAGGGTACTGCCCCCCAGTGACAGGTAGGTATAATTTTAGATCATTTTTTTCTGACCGTCTATTGATAATAATGAGAGTCTACTAGTTTAATTTAGTTCCAGTAAATACTTGGTTGTAAAATTAAATCAAACACTTATACTTAAATCACACAAACAGACATATCCAAATGTGAAAGCCTCGTGAGAAAGAACAGTAAAACAGATGTGTTGGACTGTCTCAGGCACTTCTCTTTTATAGACTGTATACATATGGGTGGGTCTGTCTGAAGTCTGTCAGGGAATGTCAGGCTGATAAAGGCCATCCTTGTGGGAAAGTGAGATTAGAGCCGTCTGGCTTCAGAAATTGAAGTTAGATTTCACATATGAGCACATCTCAAAGAACCAGAGTGAAAGGAACAGACAAAAATAGATACAGAGTGCATGAATATGAATAAAAGAGCTAGTTCATTTGTATGCTATTTAAACGAAAGCGAGCGAGATAATGGTACAAATCATACGCCATTTCCTTCCATAAACAATTTAAACAACACACTGAGCAACAACAGATCATTAGCCGTATAAAAACGACCTCTCGCGTTGGTCTTAAAGGTTGACATTTACACAAATACAGTGCACCTGAAGTTCAAGAACTGTTCAATATAAAAAAGTAATTCATAGCATTGGACAAAACAATTTGACTTCTCTTTTAGCCCAGACAAAATGAGATATTAAAGAAGTGTTCTGCTCTCTAACACAGGCGGTGGTCCATTTAAACCTCACTGCCGCCTTGACCCGTGCATATTGCTTCTCACGGTGGTCTTGATGCTGTCACGGTGACTGATAGGTAGATTAGAGAACAGGCAATACCCCCTCGTGTGACATGAAGCATGTCTTTAGGGGGGATATTTCCACGCCTGTATCTGAAGGGGGTTAGGGAAAAAATGATGGACAGGATGTAGAATGAAAAAACTAAAGATTAGACTGCCCGAGGGGCAGTGGCTGTTCTTTAATGTGCTACGTATCCGACTATAGGGGACCATATAAATTGAAGCCAGTCTGCAGAACAGCGAGCCAAGCCGCTGCGTTTTATGCTCATCATTTTGCACAATCGTTGTACGGTCAGCACTTTTTGTACCAGCGATGAATTTATATCATCATTAATAGTTGGATCAATAAGAACTTAATAGACTTTGCAGGCTGAAATTACAGCTTCATCCATTCAGCCAAACTGCCAAAGCCACAGAGTTGACCATTGTTTGAGTGAAGTGCAGAGAGAGGCATTTTAAGAGGAAGTACATTTATCCTAAAGGATTTTGCTTGTAATTCTATTTCAATAAAATGTACTGTAAACTAGGAGGTCTTCTCGGGTCCAAATAAATGTACCCAACCCAAAATGACCCGAATCACTTTATACCCGAACGCGACGTGCATAATTATTTTTTTTAAAGAAAGATCCGACCCGAGACAAACCCGAGAAAATTAGACCCGAGTCTGACTCGAACCAGTGGCATTTTTTTACCCGACTGGACCTAAACGGCACCGACCGGCATGCAGCAGTCAGACAGAAACCCCACTGGTCTCGCAACTAATTTGGCGAGCTGTTCCAATTGTTTTACTTTGTTATCTGAAGATGACACACAGGTAACCTCTAAAATGCATACATTTAAAATTCCCAGACATCAGTCTCCACAAAAATTAACCTACCGCCAGCCACACAATGTCGCAAGCACTGTCGCAAGCACTTCGAGAGGTTTGGGGTTTTCGGGTCCGTTCGGCAAAAAACACATATTTTTTTTATTACCCGAGACCCGATGCCGCTAATATCATACACGACCCGTGTCCGAGGCACACTGGAAACATTTTTTCTGTGCCTTAGTAAATTTTACTTTAAAAAAAAGATTAAATTCTATTTAAAAAAAATGTAAAAAATAAAAATAACATAAAAATTTAAGTAATTCTAAATTAACAAATTATTGAGTAAATTTCACTTAATTTTATCATGTAAAATCCACCCAAATTTGTAAGAAGGAAATTAACTTAATAATTTTGTGTTGAAACTACTTGAATTATTTAAAGGAGCATTTCACCCATAAAAACATTAATCTTTATTGAAAGTGTGTCATATTTGTAGTGGAAATGTAACATACATTTAGAATTTGGTGCCTATTTGACAGAGAAAAGGGGTGTTTGTAGTCTCACTCTCTCAACAAAGATATTGGACTTCCTTCTTTCAATGATGCAAAATGATGATTTTTACATCATTGAAAGAAGGAAGTGCAACACTGAAATCTGTATTTCTCCTGTCTCAGCGGCAACTGAGGAAATGATGCATGACCATTCAAAAACATGACTGGGGTACTAACCATAGAAAGCTTAATGCAAATGGGTGAAGTGTCCCTTTAAGTAAATTAAACTAACTAGGCAGTGGACTTGAACTTCCCAGCATGCTTTGCATGGGACTGCATTTGGAGAGTAAAATTTGAAATTAAACGCTATTTTTGTGTTCTTAACAAAAAAGAGAGACTTTTTAGTGTTTAAGGTTAAATTATCGTTGTGATTTAGAAGAGTTTCTGTTTCTGTTTTGAGTTTTGTGGTTACCACCATTCAGAAGAGTAGTGCTTGTGTATAGACAATAGGTGACACAATGAAAATCATGATGTAAGAAGTAACTGTGCTTATGCAAGTACGGAGACCTACTGAGTCTGTCTTACTTGCTCAACATAATGTGCCAGTTAAATGTGGAAAGTTAAGACGGAATAAGAGATAAAAAAAACTACATTTTAGTATGTAGAAATTAAACCATTAAATTGGTCTGGTTGCACATAATGAATTTTAGTGTACAGAACAAAAAAAAAATAACTCAAAATAGTTTAGCTAAAATTATAAACATATTTAATCAGAAATTATTTAAAAAATATATAAATACAACCAACTTAATAAATATATCTGGATTTGGATAAACTTATTTAGTGCAACCCCTTGACATAATAAAATTAAGTAAATTCAACATAACATTTTTGTCAGTGCACACTTGAAACTTTTAGACCCAAACCCAATCGGGTCTCAGGTTGAATCTGGGGTTTTTGGATCTAAGTGGACCCAGTGAAGACCTCTACTATAAACACAAACTGAGATATTTAGATAATTGATTATATCCACACATCACAATTGAACATAAACAGAGATATTTTGATAATTTATGATAACTCTGCCTGATCTCACGAGAATTCATATGTATTTTACAAATTTGTACAAATTCGTATGAAGTGAAACCCCAACCCTATCCCCATCATCATGGGGGCAAAGCAAATCGTACCAAAATGTATGAATGTCACTACGAATTCATACAGATTAGAATTGCCATGAGATAGCGTTGGGTAAGAACACAGTTGACGGTACCCACTGTCGTCCATAGTATTAGTTATTCCTACTATGGAAGTCAATGGGTACTGTGTGGTCGTAACTTTGTGCTTACCACCATTATTCAAAAAAAAAAATCATAAAGGGTGAGTAAATAATAACAGAAATTTCATTTTGGGTGAACTATCCCTTTAAGTATATGATGTGACATCTTTCACACGGGTTACCTTTCTTTAGGTCGATTCTGATTCTCTTTCCGCTCTTTTTTAACTGGTTTTGCAGAAGTGATGGTCCTACATTCTTTTTCAGAAGGGGACTCTCACTATTCTTGCTCCTGGGGAGGGGCGAGAGGCTGAGGGGTAATGAAGATCCTAGAGAGTGACTCTCTAGACTGCTGCTAGACTCTTGGTGCTCGGCTTGCCATCCTGAGGACATCTCCGTGGGCCGCACAACGGGCTTCACCTTCAACGGCGGAGGATCTTTGGTCCGTGTTGATGGGTCACGGTTTTGTGAGTTAAAGAGGTGACTGATCAGACCCTTCTCGTAGCGATCTTTATTAATCACTGGTATGACTTCTAAACGAATAGTGGGTGAACGCATGGCTTGGCGGAATATTTCCTGTGCTCTGGTAAAAGAGAGAAAGAGGGAGAGAGAGCGGGAGAGATAAGAGACACTGGAAATAGAAAAGCAATAACAATTAAGCTGCAATTATTTAAAGGCTGTGTGATGAAATGAGCCTGGAAAATTAAAAAAGGTGGAAATGATTATACTGAATAGTCTTGGTTTAGATAAAACCCGCTCTGACATTTATTCTGACAACATAATTGGGGTTATGACTAATAAGGCCTACGTATTACAAATGACAAAGCAATCCCCCCTACTTCATTTTTGCCTGACTGATTTCATTTTAAAAGCGTCCATCCATCACACGTTTTATGAGATTAATATTACCTTCAACTGGATGAGAGTAATTCTTGTTAACAAAGTGTATATAACTTATGCGTAATGTATACATGCACATCTGTATAATGAGTGAACAGGTGCACGGGTAGACAGCATTTACATTCATTACTGTACCTCAGCGATGTCATGATATAAAAAAAATTAGTCGATACTAACACCAGTGATATTTCATTATTATTGAATATTACTGCATTATTTATTTAATATTAGATTTAAAAAAATAAATAAATCAAAATGCAATGACTGATCAGTTAATTAAGTTACACATCTAATATTAATTCATATTAATAAAACAACACACAATGGCAGGTTAGGCTGTTACAGTATTTTGACACAAATCTGATATTTTCTCATCTGTTAATACAAACCAGCTGTTTACATTTATAACTCGGCAAGACGTGCATTTTTAACAAGAAGTGCATTTGACAGATCACTCATGCGTCTGTATCTCTGAATAAGTGTTCTTTAAAGAGGATGCTTACAAATACGCATCTGAATGTACGAAAGCAGTTGTCAGTCAGTCGGTGGCGGATCAAGTCAAGCAACACTAGCAAACACGGTAGACTAGAGCTGCATGATATTAAAGAAAAGTGAGATATGTGGTGACTTTATAAATGATGTGATATTTCATATACAATATAATGATGTTTTAAGTTTGTAAAATCTATTTAAACTACATTAATAATGTAAAAACAAAAAATTATGACTGTCTTACTTAGTATTTTTGTCTTGTTGTCAGTAAAAATATCTAAAAATTCTTAAATGAAGATTTATTTTCCTGATAAGCAAAATGAACTAGGAACAGGGTTCCCACACCTTAGTTAACTTCAAATTCAAGGACCTTTCAAGGACTTTTCAGGTCCAATACCCTCAAATTCAAATGTGGGGACAAATTTCAAGTGAGAGCAAGATTACGTCATGTTACCTTTTAAGATACATTGTTACAGTTCCCTTTCGAGGGAACTCGCGCTGCGTCACTGCGGTGACACTTTGGGGACGCCTCCAGGGGTAAGTGCATCTAAATGTGTATATCAAATTCAACCAATGGTAAGGCTAAACGACAAAGACAGGGTGACGCGGGAGCCAGGAAGTATATCGCTATCTGAAATATTGCCAAAGATGGCGTTACAGGGATGCAGAAAGTATGGCAAGGGAGACGCAGCATCTCGTTCCCTTCTCAGGGAACAAAAGTTACATACGTAACCAGAGACGTTTTCATGTGTCAAACACAACTATGCAAAAAAGCATTTTGGTATGAAGCAACATTCGCATACAGAACATGTAAGCATTTAAACGTACAGTTTAGCACATGTGCTTAAAAAGTGTAGAATTTTATTGATATTATCATACACTACACAGGGAATAATATGGATTTTTTTCCAGAAAACTTCTTGCATAAAATAGATTCAAGCACTTTCAATGACCTTTATCTATGCGTGTATATTTTCAAAAACTTCCTAGGGCCTTGAATTTTTCCCCCCAGACTCACAAACTTTCTAGGATTTCAAGGACCCATAGGAACCCTGTAGGAAAATAAGTCTAGTTTTAGACAAAAAAATATAAACACAAAGTAAATTAGTGCTTACAACAAGCAAAAAAATCTGCCAATGGAATAAGAAAAAAATTATTGAAATAAGTTTACTTTTTTCATAAACACTTATTTCAAGATTATTTTCCTAGGTCATTTTGCTCATAAAGAAAATACATCTTAATTTAAGAATGTTTAGATATTTTTACTGAAAACAAGACAAAAATACTAAGTGAGAAAGTCCGTTTTTGCAGTGTTCCCATTTTTACAAGATGTAATATAAGTCTCAGGTGTGCTTAAAATGGGTCTGTAAAGCTTCACCTTAAAATACCCCACATAACATTTGTTATAGTCCAAAATGGCCCTATTTGGGTGGGAGCAAAAAAAACAAAAACGTGGTTTACAGATCTGCACCTTTAAATGCAAATGAGCTACAGCTCTTCATTCCATTTCCAACAGATACTAAGTGTTTTTTGGTTAAAAAATAGATCTGATTCCTGTAAATACAGTCTGGGACAATAGTATATTTAGTCGCATTTGCGCTACAAACACGCTTTTGGGTAAAATTAACTTGTAAGTCTGTGGCTGTGGGCGGGGCTTTATCAGTGTGATGTCACATTAACAATAGAATCAAAACAGCATAATGCAACTGCTTTATTGTAAGGAGAAGAAGGATTTTTCATTGTAGGCTAGTTATGTTCACACACTGGGAACACACATTTGCAATTGTTTGCTAGTTTTCTTATGTTGTGCAGCCCTACTGTACACCCACCAGTATGGTTACTTTAAATATTAGTGTCGTACTGATACTAATGAACTGGTACTGTACAAAAGAATGACAAAATGATTATGTACAGAATGTCTATAAACATTTAACGGTTCCAGTTATTTGCTAGTGATCTTGTTTACGAAAATGATTATAGCAGTCAGTCCACCGTACTTTTAAACCTACCATTAAACTAAAACCACCGACATGGGCGGCTGTTAGAGGGTCAAGTGTTCTTCACAAATCAGCATGACAGCCTGCAGTAATGCAGTGTAAGGGGAAAGATCTGCTACCTGCAGCAAACCGACCGACAGCAAGACCGCTGTAAATGACCGTGACCGCTGATGCTGCAAGTCGAGTGTTTTTCTGATAGCCGTAAATAGAGTACAACAATGGAAACATGAAGGCCGTCTGTTTTTACAACCATGACGTTTACAGATAGGGTTAAAAAAAGGAGTATTAAGACAGGAAAAAGGGACATCGAGAAAGAGCAGAGAGAGGCAGGTGGCTTGGGCGTAAGGACTTACTGTGAAAAAGATTTGTCCAATAATTCAGAATCATTGATTTTGACAATACACTCATCATCCTGAAAGAATCCTTCCCTTTTGGAGCGACTGTTCTCCTCAACGCCTCGAATGTGCAGGCCCAGAGCCCTGAGAGAGAGAGAGAGAGAGAGAGAAAAAAATAAATCAAAATACAAAGAGAACTACATACAATTTGATCTCTAATTCCATTTTTATTTTTTAATGAGGCACTACATCCCAAACCGATGTGACAACTGATGTATAAATATGTTGGAGACCATTTGCCTATTAAAAACTTCTATGTCGTCCCTTTGGCCCCCAAACCTCTGTACAAAAATTCATGTGCACACACAAAGAGTCTGGCAAAGCACAAGACAGTGGTGCTCTGGCTGGCAGTGATAAAGACTTTCAGACTAAAGAAACTCATAAAGCAGGAGCAGGAACGGCAGCCGAGAGTATTAATCCTCGGCTTTTACCCCGGAGCACCGAACACGAGCCTGTATTACACATTCACGCATTGCAGCACTGCAAAATATACCGCAGCCTACAGCAGAGTCATGAAGAAATGATGGGAGACGCGTCTGACCATTCAAGATGGATGGACAGCGGGTTATTGTCTCCGCACTGAACTGACAGCAGTGACGTGATATCCCATCTGAGGAGCACGGCTTGAATTTTGGAGTCTGTATATTCATCTGTTGTTACTGACAGCCAACTCACAGCAGGAGCTATAATAATCTGCCTGTTTATGAATTTACACAATAATAAAACTTTTACATGTATGCCTAGGCTGTCACAATGTTGTTAATATTTTGGTAGAAGTGTTTAAAATACATCTTTTTGGTCCACTTTAACATTTTACAACCACACATAAATTTTGCAACCTAGCCAACTTGAATATTATGCTATATTAATATATCAATGCAGCACTTTGCTTTAACATTGCATGTTAAGACTTGCGGTGAACCACCGCAAAAAAAACAACTCAAAAATAAATGTTATTTTTAGGGCTGTCAAAAGATTAATCGCGATTAATCGCATCCAACATAAAAGTTTGTGTTTACATAGCATATGTGTGTGTACTGTGTATAAATATTATGTATATATAAATACACACACATTCATGTATATATTTAAGAAATATTTGCATTTAAATACTGTATATACATTTCTATAATTTATATTATATATAAATATAAATATTTTATATATAAATATAACATTTTTTTCTTAAATATATACATGATTGGGTGTGTTTTTATATATAAATAATAATTATACACAGTACACACACATATGTTATGTAAACACAAACTTTTATTTTGGATGCGATTAATCGCAATTAATCTTTTGACAGCCCTATTTTTCATTCATATTGTGCATGTTGTAAGTTTATTTAAAACACATTAAAGAACACATGTACCAGAGAGAAGTAAAAATGCAAACTAAATGGCATTTTTTATATATGAAGAGTTTCGTTGCAAAACGAGATAACTCGTTTTTCGGTTTTGCATTCCAATTAATATCAATTCAACTGCAGTTGGTTTGTTTTGATTTAAACCTTAATAACTTAAAAAATACAGCTAAGTAGAACCATAAAACAAAATAATAACATGATAACATAATAATAAACATGTTTTGACAAAAATGTTAAAAACGGAGTTATCTCGTTTGCAACGAAACTCTTCATTTACTTACAAAGACCTTATTTGGATTCACCACATGGTGAACGGTGACCATTTTTTGTTCCCCAAAGAACCTTTCAGTCAAATGTTCTTTAAAGAAACATTACATTCTTGTTTTTATAAGCTGTGTCCCAATTCCGAGGCTGCAACCTCCAAATTCTTCATTGCAAGACTGATTGCGTCGCTGCACCATGACTGAAGGCTAGTATGTCCGTCCCAATTCGAAGGCTGCTTAAAATGCACCCTCAAAATGTATGGAACCCACAATGAACCCTTCTCTCACAGGCACTTTCATTGCTAGGGATCACAGATACTCCCCTCCTATGGTTCAAATCCAGTTGGTCACTGGGGTCCCTCAGGGATCAGTGCTTGGACCACTCATTTTCTCCAACTAAACAACATCGTAAGGACCTATAAGGGGTGGTTCACATGTCTCGTCTTTTGTGCGATCAAGTTCATTATTTCAAATGTAGGCACGTGGTATGCACGCTCATAAATGAAGTGATGCGGTCGCGACATGATCGTTTTTTCCAGGCACGTCCGCACTGCATTGAGTTAAAAACGTCTCAACTTTTCAGAATGCCGCAAGTGCACCGAAGGTCATCTGACAAGAACCAACCATCGGTCGAGCTTTCCGCACGGTTTTGGACACGAAATGTGTAACGCCACCTAATACATTCGCATGGCTTCTCCTAACACTGTTATGCTGATGACACCCAGATCTACTTCTCATTTCACCCAGATGATCCTACTGTAGCAGCATGCATTACAGCCTGTCTAGAAGACATCTCAGCTTGGATGAAGAAGCACCACCTCAAACTAAACCTATCTAAGACATACCTGCAAGTTTTTTCAAGGTAAAACACAACCTTACTATTCAAACTGGCAATAAAACCATAACACCATCCAAAATTCCCAGAGACCTTAGAGTAACCTTAGATGATCAGCTATCCTTGCCACTATCATGGCAATTTGCATTATACAACTTCAGGAAGATCAGGCCCTACCTTATGGAGCATGATGCACAACTCCTGATCTGCAATGCCCTTCTTGCTGGTCTTCCTGCATGGACAATCAAACCACTTCAGATGGTTTGATAATATTCACAAAGCCATAAGGGCCACACTGAACAGCTATACTGTGTAAAATACTCAATAATGTAGCCTTATTCAAAAACCATAAAAAGCATGTTTGACTTGTTTGTTGGCAAGAGACGTGCATTACACAAAAATGCTGAATTTAAATATTCTTTTGCAAAGGCTGATGGTCTATTTGATAACTGACAAAAGGAAGAGCAAACATTATGTTAATGGTTAACACTATTAATCTGGTACTTAATTTAAAAGTAGCAAAATATGAGTCTATAAACCTGTATGGATAATCTCCTCTAAAATAGGAGATTTGTTTTAGACGCCATGTACAAAGATAAACAATATCACTACTCTACAAATCATTATATAAATCGTTTAAACACTAAATCACAATAAAAGTCATCATAGCAACACAAACTATTGAAAAAATGAAAATGTGTAAATGAAAAACATCACAACTCCAAAAAATATTATGCAAACCCATCTGGAAGTCTAAAAAAAATGGATACCATTTCGGATCCAGATTTTTTCCAGTGTTACCACTGCATGTTATTTAGCATTTTGATTGAAACAGACCATGGACCAGAGGGGAACAGCTTGTACTCTGTATGTACAGTATGATGGATCTGATAATATATTTTGTCTTTGCCTGAAAACAGACTGCTCATATTTTAACCCGAAGGACTGATATTCTTTTGTTTCCCTTTATAATGTATGACAATTCACAATGATAACTAAATGATAAATCATAGCGGGTACGGCTGCTGCTGGTTTCTCATCCGATGGAAACCAAAAGAAAATTCCCTCCATAACTAATACGGTCTCATATTATCACCTGCAGTATAAACAAAACAATCCAGAATAAAAACAAGCATACTGAAGAATTCTCCAATAACAGACCAGAGGTCAGATTAGCGCTGTGAAATCCGTATGAAGAAAATGACGAAGGATCTGGAGCAAATTAACCCTGTGTTGGTGTAAGAGGTAAGAGTGTGACCTGCTAATCCTCTTCACCCCTCCATTAGACGCTTAATGTGAAGTCACTCTGCATTAGCTAACAGGCCTGTTTACGTTACACCCAGCTCACTTTTGGGGAATATTAAAGAGGTCTTGAGATGGTGTGACCTTTGACACTTAAAGAGATGGGGCACAGCATGTCTAAAGGAAACAGATGGAGGTTACGGCCTGTGGGAGATTTGGGGGGATGAGAGAGATACAGCAGGAATGGATAGAGAGAGAGAGGTTTAATTCTACAGGGAGGTTTCAGTCTTTATTAAGACTCCAGTGCTGTCTAAGTCCCTCATGACACTGTCTCATGACTCAGTTTCAGTCAGGGGAAAGAATTACTTTATGTCAGACAGTGAGACTGTTCGACCGTGAAAACATCTGCTCATTAATTGAGACGTTCCATAGAAGTTCATGTGAGGTGATTCCTGGATAAAGTTACTAAGAAACTAGACTTTGAAGATGAGGTGACCTCTGATAACCAGACTTCTGGAACCCAAATCAAAGACATCAAAATCAGGATGGATTTTTGTTTCAAAATGTTTTGTGCAAAAGCCAGCAAAACTTGCATCAAAGAGAAATTATTAAAGTTAAGGATGAAGACGTTTATAACTCATTCATACAAACATAACTGGTCGGCTCAACTGAACAGGTCTACGTGACATCTGTAGACGTTTCTGAAGTTGCCTGCATTCGTTCTGTAATGCCATTCTGTGGTTTGGATATCCATTAAAAACATACCTTACAATCCTAGGGTCCCTTAAATTATTTAATGTATTACATAAATCGACACCCAAGGGGTGGAGAAACTTTATGAATGACAGGTCAATTCTGATAAGTGCAGGTTCTGTGTGGGCGAGTGATTGGTTAGGTCGATATCAATCAATATAAGGTCATTTTAAATTCACTCAAATAAGCTAACCTGTTCAACCTGGGTGGTTGATAATGGTTATCTGTGTCAAAATATTTTTAGTAACCAAAGTAAAAGAGAAAGTTTTATTTCCGCGGTCTACACATATATTTCAGCATTATATCAGCTAACCCATACTTTAGTTAATGGTATTGCCATTTGTCATTGTATGTTCAATATGAGTGGACCACTAAATAGTCTGTTGTAAAGTCATATAATGGCTAATGTTATAAATTAATATTATCTTATGTGTTTGTCAATAGTATTAAACTGTATATAACTTTCATTCATTAAAAATCAATCACATACAAATATACAAAATATGTGTAAATTGGAAAAAACTTAAACAACATCACACATTCAAGAGCTTTGATTGACTGATTCAAGATATTTGAGTGAAGAACAAAAACAAAATGTACAAATATTGCTATAATACATTTTTCCCAGAATTATAAAAATATTGTAAGGAAACTGTAAGGAAAAGGAACAATGGAGACAGTTTATATACAGCTGACACAGTCGAAACATCTATCTAGCATAGTCGGCACATCTGATTGGACAATTGGGAATCCCAACAGACATAATTTAGATGTACTTAATGATATTTACATTCCCAATGCACATTCTTGGTCTTAAACCTTGTTTACACTCGACGTGTCCGCATGAGCGTGTTGGTGTGCGCGAAAATAATGACTTCAGCACGGAGTGGGCGGTCATGTGCGTTTGTGCAGGAGACATAATTTCTTGAGTAGATGTGGACGCCAATTTTTGTGACCGCCCATGCCAAATTGACCGATCTTGAGGCGATTCTCAATATCCATATACAGTACTATTTATCTGAAACAAGGACACTTTTAGAACAGATGTGTAAAAAACAACACATTAGTACACTCATCTCTAATTTATTATTAAAAACAACACATTTTAGGTTTTATTTTAACACAAAATCCACCCAAAATGACACAATGTATTAAAATTACACACAATGTGTTAAAAGCTTAACACAAAAAGATTTGTAAACAATTAACACATCCTTTCTAAGAGTGTAAGGGGCTGTGTACACCAAAACTTTTAAACGCGGCTGAAAACGCCTTGAGGACGCCAAATGCCAGCTGTTTTTCAGCTGAGTGCCAGCTTTCTTCAGCTGAGCGCTTTGATAGCTGTGATACTTCAGCTGCGAGCCGGTTGGTTGCTGTGGCAATGTCCCGCCCCTCCTCCACTGTGATTGGGCGGCTGTGTGAGAACTGACATTGACGAGCGGAGCTTTTCTCACAAAGTTGAATCTCTTTCAACTCTCGACGCTCAGCGCCGAGCGCGGAAAAACCGCCGAGCTCCGGTTTTCAGCGCGGAAAAAACCCGCTTGCGGCTGGCTTATTTGAAAAACGCCGAGCTTCCATTGGAAACAATTGAAAACATGCGCCGGCCGCGGGCGTAAAAGTTTTGGTGTACACAACGCCTAAAGTATGGAAACTTTGCCATTTAAAACAACAACTTATTTTACAAATGATTTAGAATTATTGGTTTTTATTTGTATTGAATGTACCACTGGATGAGGAATAAAATACAAACCTCGAGATTTCTAAATTGTTTGTTTAGTAAACTCATTAATGAAATGATAATGTTTACTCTAAAGACATATTTAAGAGATTGTTGTATTAATTGTTCTCATTATTATACTGTATATCAAGCTCTGATGTTACCAGCGTTGTTCCAGCGAACAACGTCTATCCTTTACTTTGTGTTGGTTTTGGACTCAATTGCTGAAGTTGACACCTGTCGTTTCAAATAATAGCGCAACAGCAAGTGCATCTACTATAAACTTCTCCTCTGTTTGTTGAGACGCGCAATTAGCGGAGGGTCGCGGTGCGAAGCAAAGCACGAGTAAACAAAGCTTTACTGTGCACAATTCATCAGTGTGGGTGGTTACTAGGGATGTAACGTTATACATTTCAAAGTTTTTATCCGGCCAAGTGGAGCTAGTGGAGGGACGCAGAAACTACAATTCCCATAATCCCATGCGTGCCACTCTGATGCCTCTTTACAAGCTGAGCGACAATGGCGGAAGCAAAATAAATTTTTAATCTGAAGAAGAAACGAGAAAGGACAAAATGTGAAGGACATACAAAAAACGAGTCTGAGTAAATCCGTGAATGAGGAGAGTGTGTATGCCGTGTTTCCTTAGGATGCATATGCAGGCTGCATCCGTCATTACATGCCTGGTGTATTAAAGTTAACTGAGTATTACATTCACAAGTCATAAGCGTGTTACAACAATATACGATTAAATAAGAATAATAGTCAACTTGTAAATGTTAAAATTCTGAAATAAAACAGTCTTCTTGACATATGCAGCTTACAAATGCGACCTATGGAGGCTGCAGACTTCCGATTGGGAAACGCACCCCTGTACGGAGTGAGCTGACCTCAGCTCTAGGTCCAGCTACAATAAGTAAGCTGCTATTTTCATTTTTACTGGGTTGTTTTTGTTTTGAGGAATTGACCCATCTTAAAACCCATCATCTTTTCTGGATTCTACAATCACAACTGTTGCTTTCATAGGAGTACCAAGCATTAGCATTAATAATAATAATTAAACTAGGTCAATTGAGGGAGTGACTCAATTCTTAAAACCTGAGTTGTTTAAAGTTGACAAACTAAACTGAAACTTTATTTTTTATTTTATTTTATTCCTTTTTATGAAAATTGTCAACACTACACTACACTAAACTTTGTACATTGTAATGTTCAGTCTTGTTTAATAAACACTTACGGCAGTTTTTCCAGTCTTCGTTTGTGTTTTCCTTCATGTAAATTTTTAAATAATTACCGTACTGTGTGCATAATAACGAAATAATACTGTATCGCAAATATTTGATACCGTTACATCCCTAGTGGTTACATTTAAAACATTGTATTATTTTAAAATGTTATAACTTGCTCCACATCTACAGATGAGTTCCTGATTTTTTTACAATTTTATAATATGTGACCCGTCACGGAAACCAAGGGCACAAGTCGGCAGCACAAGTTTCGAGAAAATGAGAATCAAAGTTTTTTTTTCAAAATTTGTGATTTTCGTTTTATTGCAGAATCTGTTAGTTGAGATCACGAAGAAGCCTCTCCATGTTTGAGATAGCAGTTTATGTATATTTAAAAGCGTACATTTTGCGGTTGAAATCGGCTTGTTTTTCCAGAGATTCTAGCGTGCAGCGGGGGGCGTCATTGTCTGTGTGTATATTTACATACTGGATAAGCTTGTGTTTTTGCCTCCGCCCCCACAGGGAACAGCGTGACTACTGAATAAGGATAGTTCGCCCAAAATAATGTCATTAATGACTTACCCGTATGTCGTTCTAAACTGGGAAGACCTCCGTTCATCTTCGGAACACAGTTTAAGATGTTTTAACTTTAGATTTAGTCCGAGAGCTTTCTGTTTCCTCCATTGAAAATCTATGTACGGTTTCCATGTCCAGAAAGGTAATAAAAACATCATCAAAGTAGTCCATGTGACATCAGTGGGTCAGTGAGATTGTGGTGAAGCATCGACAAGACAGTTTGGTCCAAAAATAGCAAGAATTACGACTTTATTCAGCATTGTCTTCTCTTCCGGCTCGAGCGTGAAGTCACGTGACTTGTAGTGACGCGCTGCCCTGTTCCTCAGACATGTTTGCTTAGTTTTATTTATTTTTTACAAACTTATAGTGTGCGTCTCCCCAGACTGTAAATGAAGCTCGGGCGCTCAAAACAAAAGAAAGATAAAAGAAGCTGGGGCGGAACAAATAACAGTCAGCCGCATCATACGTCAGCCGCGTCACTGACTTTATGGGGCGCCGCAGTCGGATGACGTCAAAGTACCGCGAGAGCTCTTCAAGAAATCTTACGGAGTAGTTTAATTTCGACTCGCTCTCGCGGTACTTTGACGTCTTGCAGCGCAGCATGAAGTCAAACTCATAAGTTACACAGAGACTCTATTTTAAATACAAAATTTGAAGGCGGGTTCATGTGTTTAACGGAACGCAAATACCGGACTGTAATCTGATATACCCTTACATGTTACGATGTAAATTGTCCTCAAATTGTATATTATATTGTATTACCAGAAGTTCATGCGAAATCTGATGTAATAGACTATATATTTCACAGATTATACGCATTTGTGGACAAAAATCATTGGATGATTCACACATCTGAAACAGACTGGATTCGACTTGTGATCCCCACAAAGGTAAAAGTCCTGTTTATTTTTGCATGTTGTTCATTCGGACTTCTGTAATAAAATACTACATATGATGCTAGAACATCTGTAGCCTATCTCAAAACGGCTTTACAGGGGGTATGTCTTAGCTAAATGAGATGTAAATGAGCCCTATTGTCTCTCCAGCCAGGGAAAAGGGAAAGTGTTAACTTTTTTCTTTCTCAAATTTCTCAGCATTCTCCTTCTTGAATGTGTTACATTCAAATGGCCACAACTTCTCCAAATCTTATCAGATTTCCATGTGTTACACATCGTTAGAAAGCTTAGAAACTGCACTTTCAGAATCTATGAATATCTCAAAATGCCCCAGATCCGACTTGTGTCCCTACTTTCCGTGACTGGTCACATATGCACTGTTTAGGGGTAGAAACTGATGTTAAACCCGAGGGGCAACCTTCAGATCTCTCTGATGAAGCCAATACTGAAGTGATTTAAACAATTCATCGACTGCCGGCTTGAGGCAGGCTCCAAAAGGAAGTCAATTCTCATAGACCTCCATGTTAAAATCCCCATCTTAACAGTAGAAAATAATATATGTTTGCAGCCTGGTACAAAAAGTGTTTTTGGTCTGCATAGCTAATTTTGCCCTTCATGACAACTGTGAGGGGGGTGAATTTTTTGGTAACTCATCCGTTTAAATTATATGAAGCCTTAAAGTTCTGCATAATTAAGGGTGTGGCCACTAGAGTGATGGTTAAACAGCCTTTGCTGTCACTAGAGTCGAGCTAGGGGGTGTGGTTTCAGTAACCAGCCACCTCAACTTCACCCATCTCCCGCCTCTTTACCCATTTTCGGTTATCCGCGAATGATTTGCGTTGTCGCGCGACCAAGATGGCGACAGCAGGCAACACCTACTTTAAGCTTCAAAAACGGTCTTCACAAACCAATGGGTGACGTCACAGACACTACGTCCTTATTTTTATACAGTCTATGGTTAAACCCTAAAAAATATGTTAATTTTTCATTCATGTTATGCACATTTAACACATTCTATGTCATTTTAACACATTACAGGTTAAAACAGTTTCCTGGACAGGGATTATCCTAGTCCAAGACTATAATGCAGGTTTGAGCTGCATATTTTAACAGAAATCAGTGCCATTGTTTAGTCTCAAGATGCACACCAGTATTGTTTTTGGTAAGGTATGTACTAATATAACAAGGCCTAGTCCTGGTTTGATCTAAACCCTGTCCGGGAAACTTTGATTTTGTGTTAAAACAAATAAAAACAAGTTAAAAGTGACACAAAATGTGTTGTTCCAATAATAACACAAAGATGTGTCTAGTGTAAAATAAAATATAACAAACTTTATTGTTTTAAGAGTGTACTGGGCCACATCTTGAAATTTTGCATGTCAGAAAATATGACTTGCACAGAATATAACTCAAATCCCACAATTCCCGCAACAGAAAACAAAAGAGTATACACACAAACAAAGAGCTCAGAATGTTTTGAGGGGCTTTACATTTTTCAAGTACACGTCATCACTGTGCAGAGAGAGAGAGAGAGAGAGAGAGAGAGAGAGAGAGAGAGCGAGAGAGAGAGAGAGAGAGAGAGAGAGAGAGAGAGAGAGAGAGAGAGAGTGAGAGAGAGAGAGAGAGAGAGAGAGAGAGAGAGAGAGAGAGAGAGAGAGAGAGAGAGAGAGAGAGAGAGAGAGAGAGAGAGAGAGAGATACTAACCTTCCACTGAGAGAGGAACAGTAAGGAACCACGTGTATTCCTAAAGGCCCTTGTTCTCCTGAAATCTCCACAGTCTTTGTGAGGCTGCTGCAAACACACAGAAACACACACACATCAATCCCATTATCAATAAAGTCAAGCAGAACAACACAAACCTGTGTAAACTCACTGTCTCCTGCCCCCTAGATCTCCTCTGTTGGCGGCCGCTGAACTGTTGTACATGTCTGCGTGTTAGTCAGCGCCTCACCACACTATCCTGTTTTTCTACACTCCCTGTCGAAACAGTTTCCATGATGTCTGCCTTTCTGACTAATTTTCAAATGTTCCACTTTTTTTCTCATTTTCCTCTTTTTCAGCAGCTAATGCTCTTGGCATGTGGTGTGATGATATAGCAAGAGTGTAAGTGGATAACTGAGGACGGAACGGTCCAATGCACGGCTGCGGCGATCATCCGCATTTAATCCACAACTAATAGCTCTTCGTGGTGGAATATTTGCAGAGTCATACACCAGTGAGTACGGAGAGCAACTCCAGGAAGAGAGAGAGGGATAGAGACAGAAAGGCAGAGAGAAAGTGACACTACTGTAGATTTGAAATTAGGCTAACATGAAACACTGTACTGTTACAAGTGTATAATAAAAAACGTAAAAGTTGCAAATGTTGATGCAGCGTTCTAGCCAAGGGGTTTAAGTACAGTGTGGTGGGTTAGCATTTAGCCCCCTTTAGTAGAAAATCATCTTACCTCCTTTACTGCAACTGAATCAAGTATTTTTTTTAATTATAGTAACCAATTTAGCACTGTTCAAAGAGTAAAATGTGCATATATGTCTCTTTGTCTGCTGCATATGTCATTACAGGTCATGATAGTAAGACGAGCTCACAGTGAGTTGCTCAAATCATTGTGCTATTTATTTTACGTGGATCTAAAGGCTCAGGTTTGCAGCTTTAAAAACAATGGTGTCCTGAACTAATGCCTGTAAGCAAAGACAAAATGCAGGTTTTATACCAAGAGGATTATGAGCTAGATGAGCACTGTCACTGAAATGAGTAGGATCACTTTCTCAAGGTACTACAGATCTCATTGGTTATTTTAGCCATGCCAAAATAAACAATACTGTAACAGCTATGATGTGAACAGCTGTTGATTCGTACACTCAAATAAATACATTTACAAAATAAATTGTGGAATTAAACCATTTCATAACTTCCATTCCCAAGAAAACAGATGGTATAAACAGGCCATTCACTGTAAAAATGATGTTATATGATTAATTATAGGGGTATAACAACAAACGATCGATATGGATCAATGCATTGATCAAATATCTAACAATACGATGCATTGATGAAACACGTAACATATCGATACGAGGTACCTTTATTCTGACACTCCACATGTTCGTGCATTTCTGCTAAAGGGTGCATTTTAAATTATTGACAATACTGTCTGTACATTATATGTACAGTATGACCATGAAAGATAAATATTTTAAAGTGCACCTATTTCATTGCTTAAAAAAAAAAGTTATTTTGTGTATTTGGTGTAATACAATGTGTTCGCGTGTTTTATGGTTAAAAAACACATTATCTTACACATACTGTACATTTTTTGTACAGTAGCTCCAGATTTCCCTCTCTTCCTGAAGCGCACTGATTTTGAAAAAAAACTGATCTATCTTAAAAGCTCTGTGTCCCTGATTGGCCAGCTAGTTTGTACGTTGTGATTGGCCTGAATATTTCTGACGTCAGCCAGAAATGTGACGCTCCTTACCATGTTTGAAAGATTTGCTCACAATGCTGACATGAGTTAATTTACAGACTGAGTCTGAAGCGGAGGAATTATGATAATGGCGGTCTTGTCTACATCACCAATCCCAGGAAGTAAACTGTTGCCTACAATCCGTGTGTGTGTTGTAGTCCAAGAAAAGAGATTTACGTTGGAAATGATTACTCGCATCATTGTTTAATTTGGGGTTTGTACATTTGCATAGTGTTAACATGTACCTATACACACAACAAAGGAAATGTTGAAAACGTGAATCGGACAATATGTGCTTAAGCTGTTTGCTGTTTTTTAGAAAAAACTCAACATAACACACAACCCAATTTGTCGACCCCAGAGTATTAATGAAAAAAATGTAATTTAGTTACATATATGCACTTTATACAAAGCCTACAGTACTGGGCAAACGTATTAGGCCACCATCACCAGCTTTGTTGTTTTAACAAAGTTTTAATGTCCACCTGTATTTATTTTTCACTCTTTTTTAAGAAACTAAAAACAAAATTTTCAGAACTAAATGTCTTGTTCAGGCATCATTCAGTATTTAGTCTGACCTCTCTTGGCACGAAACACATCTTGAGCTTTTTTTCGGACACTGAAGTCCTGAAGTCATTCGATTAGAATTAGAAATTAGGATTTAATTTCATTTAGGTTTAAGAGATCCTGCAGCTGCTATTGCTCAAGTGCAAGGGGAGTTTTCCCTAAATACTTGACACTTCAGCTTATACTTGTATATAGTTTTTAATACTACATGCAATTTCCTGTATTTTCTAATTGTATTCTAATAAAAAGACTGAGACACAATTATATATCCCTATACAATTGAAAAACAACAAATCTAATGGTAGCATGGGCTTAAGACTTTTGCACAGTATTGTATGTATGTAGTATGCTGTGAATAACAAGTGTTAAAAGTAGGGCACAAATATTTGTGGTCTGTCTCATAACAAAGATGTACTGTACAACAAAATACATCAATAGTTACATTACCATGGTAAAACTGTGCTGTAATACTGTAATATACAGGTGAACTGCCGTCATGCTCTGTTGAGCCGAGTCTTTTAACATTTTGGTCTCTGCTCTGACTAGTATTAGCAAAATAAATCACAGTAAGCTTTTCCTAAAGGCTTCCTTCAGTGCTCCAAAAGAGACATCTAGTCCAAGAATATGCCCATGTGTGAGGTCTTAATGACTTTCCAGGCTGGCCACACACACAAACATATAAACACATTCTCCAGGCTGCTATAACTCCCGCTTGACTTTAATTCCTCCAGTTTTTTGTTTTTGTTTTGAAACATGTAGTGCAGATTGTGTCTGACTGTGTATTAAGAGTTTATTTGGAGACAGGATGGAGAGCAGCCAGAGCTGACACTGTTGAGATGCTAATGCAGGAAAGAGCTGTCTGCCCAAGGCTCACAAGACTCAACACAGATAAGCTAACTCAGAACAGATAACTCCGTGTGTGTGTGTGTGTGTGTGTGTGTGAGTGTGAGAGAGAGAGAGAGAGAGAGAGAGAGAGAGAGAGAGAGAGAGAGAGAGAGAGAGAGAGATGAGGTTTAAACATAATCACCAGCAAGCAACAACAACAAAAGCACGGGTAAATCCTCTGAATTACGGTTTCATCAACTCGCCAAAAGTTTCACAAATCAAGGCGGGCCCACAGAAGACATTTCAAAGAGAAAAAAAGGAGGAACCAAAAATAATTAGACAAGCTTAAATGAGGAACAAAAATAACCTCTCTCTTTTTCTAATTCACTCCATTCCAAAGATTTTCCTTCAACCCAACTAAGAGTCATTCCTATGATCTGCATTGTTTCTTTCTTTTCCTTATGGCTCCTTATCTTTCTTCTTCACTTAAACACCTACATCAACAAGCTAAATAATAAATGGTGAAGAAAACATCCCAAATCACCTAAAGATGAAGAGCGGAGAATATACGGATAAAACAGAAAAGGGCCACTTGAGCAGGTGTCCTTTTTTATTTACCTGCTCTCTCTTCCATAAATACACGCGGTTGACAAAAAGCAACAGAAAGCAGATGGGAATAAAAGAGCGCAAATTACTAAACCTCTCCCGGCTTTTCAACTCTCCGTCTTCAAAGTGGCGAGCTCCAGCGGCTTTGAACAAATAAAAGCCGAGGTTCAGATTAACAGTATGTCTTTGATTGTGCATCGGCCGAGTGTGGGCATCGCTTCACAACGCTTCCAGGAGAAACATGCGATCTTGTGCTCTGAATGGAGGACTATTTGAATACAGTTACCGTTCTTTTTATGCTACGGCTATTGTGAGACATCTGAGAGAGGCTGAGAGGATTGAATAATAGAAAGTGTATGTGAAGAAGTGCGAACGAGGCTGCGTGTTTACCTGCGAGTGTTTAACCCAAAGTAAAGCTTCCCTACGGGGCTGAAATAATCCTTCTATTCAGAAAGACTTTAATTCGGCCTCACAATCAGGAATCCAGTCGCCGCGTATACAATCACACTGTCAGAACCTCAGCAGCTAATATACCAGCCACACGACACTGATAGATGACTACTGTTAAACCTGTTTACAGTCTGAATGAATACAGGGGTTGGTAAAACTTAATTTAACACTATTTAATAAATCCAAGATAATTGGGAGCCAACTTTGGACCAACTCGTCGACTTAACCATTCCTTAAAGGAATATTTCAGTTTTTTGCAGGAGATAAGCATTTCAACTTGTGTCTTTGAGAGATTGAATGAATGCAAACATATTTACTCTATGATAATATATTGGAAGTAGTCTATGGGATGATGGCAATAGAGGGTTTAACATGTTGTTTGTGCTGTAAAGTCAAAACCATCCTTTTGAGGTGGCAATACTTTTGTGACAATAGGTACTGAATTTTTTTAATAAAACAATGCCTATTCTTCTTCTTTGTTGGAAAATTCCTCTCCCAAGGGCTCACGGGAAAGTAAAGTGTCCATCGAATGCACAATTCAGGTTCTTGTTGGAAGTAATGGGTCATCAGAGTACACTGGTATGAGTTAAATGCAGAGATCACATTTCGATTGTGGGCTACCATACCTGACAATCACAGTACCTTCTATCTGTCTTTATATTCCGCCTCTTTGTATTCCCCACTTTGCTTGTCAAACTTTGTGCTGAGAGATGATGTAGATCAACTTGTCAGACCCTATTTTTGATTTTGGCATTCCCTTGTATGGTGGATCTGATGTCAAAACACCTCTTAAAATGCTTGCTTTGGATGCGAAAAAATGCACAAAATATATCCTGATCCAAATATTTTTATGATGGTCGAAAGTTTCGGAGGCAGTGTGCAGTGACTGACAAAACATGAGGTCATATTTATATTTTAATTTCAATGGGTATTATGGACTCAGTGTTCAAAGATCTTTACTGTTTTGGATTGAGTTACTATTTTCCAACACTTCTGATGACATATGAAGAGCTCAGATGCAAAAGCCGCTAAACACCACTTCCGTCAATACTGAGATAATGATATTGATCGAATGCTCTCAGCATGTATTATACGTTCAACAAATACTTTCAACTTAATCTTTGCCACAGGTCATTCAGAAATTCAAGTTTGTTAGCTGAATCTGCAAAACTACATGTTGATGTTTCAGCAAAGTCCTCTAAGTGCACAGAAAAAGAATTGGATGAATGACGGCGCCCGTATAAGTTTTTTACCCAGTTAAAGGAGGTTTACTGAATATATTAGATTTTTGAACCATTTAACTTTGTTCAGAAAGGACAGTGAAGAGTAACCTGAAGGATATAGGGTGGGATTTTTTGACCAAACCCGTCAATCAGCCGAAGAACGAGAACCTAGAATGCTAAGTTAAAGGCTCACTTCACAGGACAGCGTTGTTTTATATCAAACTCAACAATGGCATGAAAGAAGAAGTGTGTTTTTGGATATAAGGAGAAGCCAGCATTATGAAAACAATGAATAAAGTTTGTTTATCAGGGGTAGCAGCAGAGTTTTGCATGTTGGTTTGTTTAACGCTGGTTTTCATTAAATAGTCCCAACTGGGTCACGAGATCCATGCGTGAAGACTTTTGTCTTATGTTGGAAATAGGCCCGTAAGTGCATATTATATAAACAACACGAACATGTAGTGAATCATAAGTTATCCAGTCAGTGTTGTATAAAGTGTTGACTCGGACTCGCTCCTCCCGCAGCTCGTAACTCCTACTTCCCAATTTTTTGTACGTTATCGGAAAGACTCTGTAAAGCTAATCTGTCTTTTATAAATCTGATAAAACATATCTTTCGAGATATGAAGGATGTAATACTACTCTATAGGTACTCCAGATTAACATCAGATACGCAGAGACAGCGTGTGTTATGGATGCTTTAATGCCATTCCAGCATCTATGGTTATATTCATGACAAGAACTGGTTAATCCATAAACAAGTTGATCTACAAATGTTTATTCATACACACAATAGGGGAGTGGCAATTTGGCATCTCCAATTCACCTAATCTGCATATTTTTTGCCAGTGGGAGGAACCTGGGGTACCCGGAGTAACTTAGAGGGTTTTGCAGTGAAAGACAAATATGTTAAATACCAATGAAATGACAAAAGTGACATTTGTGAAAATAAGGCATTTTAATTATTGCCTAATAGCCTTTTCATTGCCATTAAAGTGGAATGACTGAATTTAAACATAAGAGCCCAAAAAAATGTCAGACGCACTTAGAGGGTTTTGCAACTGAACTGTTTATATAATAGATGTTTTCATTAAAAATCGTACCTTCTAGAATGCCTTTCAAGTAGTGTACGTATACTGAAACTAGTAACACACGAGAAACTACCATTTATTATTAACGTCAGACTTGGTACAATGTATCTTGACATGCCACACTTACCTGTATGGCCTGTACATCACACACATCTATCATAGGGCTTCAAAACACTTAAGTGTAAGTCATATTGACTGCTGTTATGATGCATTTATGGTGCTTTTTGAAGCTTAACAGCTCGAACTACACAAACTATACAATGTGATACATTTCTTTATTTCTCCATGGTAGAAAGTCACACAGCCTATTGTTTATGCTGAAAATAACCCAAGATATTCCTATAAGAATACAGCTATTCTGAAATGCACAAACCTCGACATAAAAAGTAAAATTTTGCATCCCAGCACTTTTTCCCCCAAAGCTTTAACCTCGTGACTGAGCTACTGAAAGGATGTAAGCTGCTCACTGCTGCGCTGTCAGTCAAGTGCTTAAACTCAGAATAAGGCTCTGAGCCCACCGCCCATCACTGCCATCATCATACCACCGTATCGATCCGACTCTGAAGCTGTCACAATGCGGCTCTAATCCACTGTGATACTGACCGCTGAGCTCCAGATTACCGCCGACACATCTTTTCATTACTTCAATTACCTTTCTCTCCAGAACGTCTCATGGTTAATTGATTCAAGAGCGATTGCCTGCTTTCTATTAGAAAATCTTAAGCACTCAGGTATAATCTTGTGGCGGAAAACGAATACAAGGCAAATCTTTGATACCGCTGTTTATCTTGGCTGAAATTAGAAAGTCCCGGAGGCGGCGCTTCGGAAACGTTATCCCGCAGACTGAGCCGTGATCAGTTAAGGGAAAATGCGGAGTTACATGCAGGAGTCAGGCTCGCTGCCGGCGGGCTTAGAGTTTGAGATTTTCTCTGTCTCTCTGATAAAGCGGATGGTTATCAGTGGGTGTGCGTGTGATTGGCAGAGAGGGTGATGAGAGGATGATAAACGGGTGTCAGTGTGAAAGGAGGCCCTAGGGGTTGACAGCGGGGAGTCGACGGCACAATGGCACGGCAGATAAGAGCGCACGGATGAGTCTGTGGTCCCTGAGACTGAGCAGAGAGACAGATGAGAAGACAGACAAGAAGAGAGATGAAGAAGTCAGTATAGACGAAAAGTGCGGTGGCAGATGATGAAGGGGTGGAAGACAGAAATGCACATAGACAGACACAGGTGCACAAAGACCAAATGAGGCAAATATAGAAAATAACAATCTGTTAAAAGTGAAGATGAAACAGGAACATGAAAGGATAGGTTTGGATGGACCTACAATAAAAATCAGTACATTTATTTTTGCATTTAAACTTGTTTTTTTAGCAGAAGTGTTTGCATCCTATACAATCTATATTAATAATATGCACACTGTATATATACATATGCGCAAAAGTCTTAGGCCACCATTAGATTTGTTTGTTTTTGCAATGGTATAATTTTTTCCCCTTTATTAATTTTAAAGGGACAATGCAATGTTTACACTTAAAATGTAAATGCCCCAGAGTTAGCTAAAAACTATTGTTAAAAATGAACATATATAATTATTTCTCAGTATTAAAAACAAAATAAAAATATAGACTAAAGTGGCAGGAGTTTAGTGTGAGATCACCTTACACTTGACAGTGTAAGTAGAAACTTGCAGACTCTCGTAAACCTAAATGAAATGAAACCCTAATTTGTAATTATAATCTAATGACTTCAGTCTCCTAAAAGAGTTCAAGATGTGTTTAGTGCCAAGTGAGTTCACACTTAATACTGACTGATGCCTGAAGAAGACATTTTGTGTACATACTTCCTGTATAAAGAAAAGAAAAATGAAATATGTATGGTCATTAAAACTACAAAGCTAGTGGTGATCAAGGATTTTTCTACCATACTGTGTAAACAGTGCAGTATTTACAGTATATGTAGAGGCTGGAATCATACTGGAGGCAACATTTTTGATAGAATTTCAACCCTAAACACATGCAGTGTAGCCGTACAATTTAGGCTCAATTCCAATTCTATTTTCTACCCCTACCACTCACCCTTGCCCCTTGAAACAGAGTGGAAAGGCTAAGGGTTAAAAAAATATTCCCCTAAGAAATGGGACACCACTACAACACCATCATACATCATTACATGTCCTACATCAAAGTAGATGCAATGTTTATCATGCTTTCGTCATCTGTAGTCATAATTTTAGTGGGTTAAAGCCTAAAAAGTGGCCCTGGGCTTGTTCACCAAAAGTAGCACACACACACCCCTCTGTTGGCGATTCCAGGTTGGTCTCTCCCACTGTCTATTCGCGTTATGGTTTTCCTGGTCTGTTCACAATCGAAGTAGTGGACAGGCAATTGAAGCACAGGAGTTTTCCCCGGTGTGCCGCCTCCGGAACTCGATGAGATCAGGGGAACCGCTGCGCAATCAGACTGGGGGAACCTCGATGTGATCGCGTCAGGGGGAACTGAGACTGGTGGTGGCACAACGGGGAATATTCTTGCTGCTTCAGATGGCCAGTCCACTTACTTTGCTTTCACACCGCCACCGCAGAGAGCGTCAATAAAAGCTCTGGCTGCCCTACTAACGACACTATAGAAAAGGTGTAGTGGACACTGTGACGCTAGAATGCATTCTCTGGATTCCACTCTAGTGGAGCATTTACGCCTTCCAATTGGTTGCCGCCGAACGTTTCCGCCTTATGATTGGTTGCCGCCGAACCGCGTAATAGCTTATTACCATAAAGTTGAGTTGACTTCAACTCTCTTGATGTTCACGCCGTACATGACGCGTCGCACTGCTGCCCAACAGAGCTAGCCGCCGGCTCTCATTGAAAATTAATAACTTCCGGCCACTTTAACGCTCTCACCGGTGGCGATTTGAAAGCACAGTTACCTTTACCCAAGTAACCTTATCATGGTTTTACTCCAGAAAAAGTTACATTCCTTTTACATTCCTTCAAGGCTCATTATGTGGCTCATTATGCAAGTCTTTTGTTTCCTCAGCTGTCAATCACAGATTATTCAGGAGCTTTCCTGCCTCCATGCAAACAGCCTTTCCTTAGAAAAAGTGTCTTAGAAATTGTAAATCAATATATTGTTTTATGTGAATGAGTAGGCAGAATGATTTTCACATCAATTTTGAAGAAAAAACTCTAGTCTACTAGATCCTGTTTTGTAAATACATGTTGCTCATATAGTATTGTAGCAGAGTTGGTGCTGAACACAGTGTTATAAAAATTTTGCCATTATTATGTTTTTAGGCAACTGAAAAAAGCACAAATGTTAGTGAAGGTCAAAACTTCTCAAGGGCCCTAAAAACCCCTTAGGCCCCCCTTAGGTTTATGTCAGAAAACTAGTGATTTTTTGCCAATGTTTCTTTATATTACATGACCGTAAATATGAACGCAAGATTGAAGGAAACAAAAAAACGAATGTTTATTTGTCATTAAAAACGTACTCGCATGAGCAGCCATGTTGGAAAATTTCTTACCCCTTCGTTTGAAGGGAGGTCCAGACAAATCTTCATTTGAAAAGCTATCTGGCCCTACTTAAAGAGAATTGAGACATCCCTAGTCCTTCATGTGTACACGCAAAACGGAGGAGTACAGGAAAGTGTAGGGGTAGAAATGGGATTGAACCTTGGACTGATCCACACTAAGAGTCAAGTGTATATTTGTATCCCTATCAAACCACATGATTTATCAGCACTTTATCACACCATTTACCTAGTTTTCCTCCAATATTACTGCTAAGGTTAAAGGCCTAATCACACATTTTATATTTCTACAGAAATATAACAACAGACTAACAATGTTATAAATATTATTCAAGCTGTTTCCTTTAGTGACCCACAAAAGAATAAAACCATATGAATGAAATGACTGAGAATATGATGGCCAAGCAAAAATCTACAGAGCACTCCAGTTACACATTTCTGCAACCAATACATGTTAGCAAAGTGCTGTCCATGACTTTCAATTTCTATATTCAAAGCGTAAATGATAATTCATTTTCCCCCTCTCAATTTCAAGGATCATTTGCGGGGAGCAGAAAGCATATAGCATTCCTCACAGTGATGCTGAAGAGACTTTTATGCTCTGTGGTTATAGCTGGTTGCTATGGTGAGTCAGAGGAGTAAGGCAATGAGGATGTGACCCGGACAACCATCCATGCTATCTGTGCTTATGGGAATTTTGGCAACACTTTATAATAAGGCTGTCACACACTAAAACATAATTGGGCCAAATTTGTGCCAAACTTGGAACAATGTCCCACTTACGACAATCCTAGCTAAAGTCTTGATTGTCATGATTGTTGTATTGATTATCTTTTATCTGGATATTTCTGTGGTGTATCATATGTTACGAGTGATTGAATCTGTAGGAGGCACTCCGATTGCAAATCGTAAATGTTCAACATGGAACAGGATATGATAGCTACGTCGGAGGGGAACATTTTCATCGGATATCGATTTGAATTTAAATTATGTAGCTCTAAAAAAATAAAATATAGTTTACAAGTTGACCCGACTACTTTTGGTATTTTTATGAGTTTGACAGTGTCGATCATTTGCATTGTATTGGAAAGATCAGTCAGGACAACTCATTTTGTATTCCGCAGTAGACAGAAAGTCATACGGGGTTCAAAACAACATGAGGGTGAGGAAAAGCTGACAGGATGTGCATTTTTGGGTGCACTCTCTCTTAACTATAATGATTTTTCGGTGTCATACATCAGTTTAATGTAGCAAAGTATTGCGCCCATGCCGGTTGATATGATCCACTCGGGGGACAAATGTAAAAATAAATATATACAGATAATAAAATACATTTGGTTTCGTAAATAGCTTGAAGACCTTTGTGCACCCCGCAATGCAATGCACACTACGGTGATGCAATCTGAAGAAGTGTGTGTGTGTTTCTGGTCTATGGGAGCAGAGAGTGTATCAAAAGTATAGATGAGTTTTATTGAAGGCCGGGTGGGTGGGTGTGTACCCGCTCTCTAACGTTCAGCTGCGCTCTGGGATTCAGAGAAGGCTGAGGAGAGACTCTCTAATCCCAGATTGGCTCATTAGTCAGCTCTTGCCTTGATTAATGCATGTGTTTGTTTGTGTCTTCCCCTCTGCTTTCCCAAACTGCTTAATGAATAATCATTTTATATGCAGATGCTACAAAGCCTTGATCTTCTCAATGAGGACAAGGAAAATTGGGATGTTAGATAATAGGAAATATGACCTGATATATGACATACAGTATATATCATCTTATATGGACCACATACTGTAGCAATATTTAACAATACATTGTATGAGTCAAAATTATAGATTTTTCTGTCAAAAATCATTAGGATATCAAGTAAAGATCATGTTCTATTAGGGTGTTCTGAAAATGTCCTACCATACATATATCAAAACTTGATTTTTGTGAAGCAGTTGCTAAGGACTTCATTTGGACAACTTTAAAGGCAATTTTCTCAATATTTAGATTTTTTTTTGCAGATTCCAGATTTCAAAATTCCAAATCGTTGCATTTCAGCGAATATCCTATCCATGCAAACCATACAATAATGGAAAGCTTATTTATTTAACTTTGATGCATATGTCTCAATAAAAAGTTTGTGGTCCAGGGTCACATTTATAGTATTTATATTAAATAAGATCCTGGCTTGTCCTAGCCTTGTAATGGCACTGAATAGTGGCTGCGTGTTGGAAGCCCATCCATCATTTACATTCTACATCTATGCATTTGGCAGATGCTTTTATCCAAAGCAACTCAAGCCATACATTTTATCTGTATCCTTTTGAGCTGCTAATGTAATGCTCTACAACTGAGCTGCAGGAACACATCATCAGAAAAACGAATCTGTGTGAGGAATCCTAGTTCCTGTGTGTCACAAGACTTGCAAAACCAATGAGGAGTATGCCGCGTGCTGCCATTTTAGATCATACACAACTTACAGTTTTGTTTACATCTAAATGTGACTGATCAATCATATATTATAAAATGGGCAGTTTGGTACTTCGTTCTGAATGGTCGAAACACACTCTAAGCTGTGATAAAATACCCGGGTAACCCCACAATTCAGACCGCATTATATACCGCATTATATCACTGCACCGCTGTTGCCGTTTACTGATTTATGAAAATAAACACCACAGTCTTTAATCATATTTTTTATTTGTCACCAATAGGCTTTATGCCCAGCTGCACTACTCTGGAACTTCAGCCAGCTCCTTGTTTCCTGTCTGCCATTATTGGACAAACTGATTAATCCAGGTGTGCCTGACCTCAATAGTCACAAACAAACTGATAAATCCAGGTGTGCCTGACCTCAGTAGTCACAACAACAATACTCAGACACACCTGGATTAATCAGTTTGTCCAATGATGGCAGACAGGAAACAAGGAGCTGGCTGAAGTTCAGGAGGTAGTGCAGCTGGGCATAAAGCCTATTGCACAATTAATCACGATATCCATATACATGCCAATAAATATTGTTAAGTTATCTTGTCAATTATTAATTCTAAATTTTCTGGAATGCATTAAACTTTGTGAAAATCATAAAAAATGCTGGCCCTGGCTGGCATTTTTTTTTAAACGCTGGCAGGGAAAGAGTTTCCAAACATATTTGATCCTCACTTCTACAGTTGCATGATATAAATGTTAATGTTTAGATTAGATGAATGTTAATTTATTAAAATAAACACCACAGTCTTTAATTATATTTTCATTGTTTCTTTGCTGGGTCTTTGTTGCTTGAGAACCACGCGCTGTTGCAGCCACACTTGATTCTGAGGAACTTCTTTGTTTGGCAGAAGAATAATATTTGTACTAAAATATTTTTTTTCTTTTACTTATTTGCTGGCTTTTTTATGAAACCCTGCTATGCATATAAAGTAACAGTTTTATAAAAGCAATAAGCCCCGCGAAGCAGTGGTTTTACAGTGCATTTTATAACAGCTAAGGGGTGTTTTTAGGCACGACACAAAGCTTGTTAAGAGGAAGGGGGTCCCATTGTAAAATGCAATGTAAATCGCTGGTTCTGCGGGGCTTATTGCTTTATTAAACTCACTGAAGTAATATGGATATCTTATCTAAACATGGATGGGCTTTAAACATACAGCTGCTCTCTAGTTCAATTACAAGGCTAGGAAGGAAATATTTAATATAACTGTTAATGTGTTTGGCTGAAGAAAGGAAGTTATATAACATGTAGCATGGCATATTAAGGTGAGTAAATTATTGGCTAATTTTTATTTGTATGTGAACTATTCCTTTAAAAAATTACAGCATTGAAAGCAAAATCCACAAATGTGACACAGACTGCTTACCTGAGATTAAAATGGTCAGAGTTGTTGCAGTCGGACACCTCGCCAGAATAGCCCATGTCAGTTTGAATGTGCATTCCCTATAAACAGAATAAATGTAAAGAAGAGTAAGAAACCGCTGTAGATATCACAACAAAATATTCTTACTGACCCAGATTTTACATCAGATAACCCAGCACACTGCCAAAAAAAGTTTATCGAACAAAAGGAACCCAAATATCAGACATTGTCAACATACAGTATACCAAATATCAATCTGATAATTTTACAACAATAAAAATGTGTCAGGTTAGTAAAATTGTGATTTACTAACCTAACACACAGGCAAAATGTTCTTTAAGGATTAGATGTACTGGCGTGCATCTTGATATATGGATATGGTTTAAAGCTATCCATGTAGAAAAGACAAAAGCACCATGAAGATGAAATAAAGATTAAGAACACACTCTTAAGGAATATATTTGGCAGAAGACCTTGGTTTCTAAATACCAACAGATTAAGGTCTTTAGAAAACATGTGTCAATCAGTGGCAAGGCCAGAAATTTTAAACTGAATGGACCTTAGTGAAATATGGTGGACTTTAATGCCTATTCTTAAATAACATCATTTTACAATATAGGGGTTAAACTAATTATATTTAACCACTATATTGGTTAAATGTCGGCAAAAAAAAGTGGAAATAAGGAAAATAAAATAAGTATTCTGATGAGTGTCACATGGCAAAAATGTATAAGATAATACAACATGTTTTTAGTTAACATTTTGTTTATAGCTACATTTAAGCAGAGACATTGAATGGGTTTTATGAACGTGCCTAGGGACCCAAGAAGTCTAGGATCCATGTCAATTTTTCAGTGCATGGAAGACTGTGGATCACATTGAAACGTGTGTCCCTTGTGAGTACTTGGACCTGAATACAGCCCAGATGTGGCATCCACATGCATCACAGCGCCCCCTAATGTGTGGATCAGTTTCTTCATTTTGAATTCAGACTTTCATAATTTTTGTAATATTTCTAGTTACATTTTTAGTTATTTTACAATGCTTGTCTTGTCCAACGAAGTGAAAATTTATGAAAATAAGGAATTTCAATTATTGACTAATTACCTTTTCATGGCCAGTAAAGTAAACATAGTGAACCTAAACATAAGAGCCTGACAAAAAATGCTCATTTACAAGAAAACATGTCAGATGCTAGAGGGCTTTGCATCTGAACTCTTCAATTGTTCATGCCCTCTAAAACAACAAATACCTAAGGCCAAAGGAAAAATACAAGTTATGGTCAAATAACCTTTAACATAAAGCTAATGACGAGTAAAACAAGAATCTCCAACAAGAAAGAGCCACATAACACAATGCTATTTCAATTGCCAGCTAGTTGCGAGACTCAAGGGAGGCATTTTCCCCTGACAGAAGTGGGTTTTGATTCGTGCATTAAAAGACCATTAAAGTGGATTTGCTAGAACTGATGAATTTCTGTCAAGAAAAATCACAAAATTTATCACGTGTCTGAATTTGAGAATGATCATTAGTCATCTAGGTGCTTTTACCAGCACGTGAGTGTGTATTCATATTACACGACAGTAATTACAAATATGAAGTGCATGTGTGTGTGTAAACGTGGTTTGCAGCGGGATAATGACTTGCACAAGGCATATTAATGCGTGTGTCCAATAAAATGGCGTAATTAATTGCATGGGACATATTAGGCTACACTTAGATGGGTATGTTCCTACAGAAGACATTATTTAAAGGGGGGGTTTAATGGTATTTCAAGCATTCTGACTTATTAACACAGTTATAGAGTTGTTTCCTCATGCTAAATGTAGGCAAAGTGTCAAAAATGCAGTTGGGCGTGTTTCAGAGTATTTCTGTGCCGAATGCACTTCGCCAGGGTTCGTACAAGTTTCGGCTAATTTTTTTCGATTACGGTTCTAACTGACGTTTCAGGGGTTTTCGATACGTATCACTTCTTTATATGGGCTTCCGCCGGAAAACTTCCCCCGGAAAACCCCGCCCAGCCGTCAGTCAGCGGGAGACGCTAGAGCTTGCTAACAGCTTATCACGCCACTCAGCTTTGTTTAATTTCAAAAGTCAACAATGGCACAACAAGAAGTGTGTTTTTGGATGTAAGGAGAAGACATCCAGCCTTATGGAAACAATGGATATAGTTTATTATCCGGATTAGCAGCGGAGTTTTGCGTGTGTGTGTTTGATGCGGTGGATTTTCATGACGAGTTACACGCGGTAAGTAAGACTTCTGTATTATGTTGGAAATAGGCGCGTGTATATTATATAAATGACACGAACATGTAGTGAATCATAAGTTAAAACAGTGTTGTATAGTGTTGCATGACTCGTACTCGCTCCTCCCGTGTTATAACTCCTCCTTCTTCATTTTTTCGTACGTTATCGGAAAGATTCGGTAAAGCTAATCTTTCTTTTATAAATCTGATTAAACTAAAGACTCTTCAGAGATATAAAGGATGTCATACTACTCCATAGGTACTCCAGATTAATATCAGAAATGCAGAAACAGCGTGTGTTACGTGAGCTTTAACCAATGTTGTGTGGGAAGCATAGTTGATTCGGCCATAAATGAAAACAAACCACGTATATCCGGAGTATGTGTAAAAACATGGTTTTAATTGAACCGTGAGGTGTGTAGTGACCACAGAAGTAATGTATAGCATGTTGTTAAGGCTGGGGGAGGTAGGGTTGCCGTCCACCGGGAGGGTCAGTCACACAGACGTATGGAAAAAGAGAAATGCATCATGCTGCCCTTCAAGCTGTGACAGAAAGCGTGGCAGGGGTCAGAGCGGGCAGAAAGCCCTAATGTACTTGTCTGTAACCTCTGACCCCATTAGCACCTGTCAATCAAATCCCTGCTGCCCAAAGCTGTCCTTTAAAAAGCCAAAAGTGTGATATAAGGAACGAGGTCAGGGGGGATTGAAAGAAGAAAAGATCTTGATGTTTAATATACCATATGGTAGGCCTAATATGGCTCAGTTTTCTACCACAATGCAAAATAACACACCATACACAGCAGGTGTGAAACAAACATTTTACTTTAAAAGTGAAGCAAACAGAATTGCAAGAATTTTCCAACAGGTTTCCCTAAATTCTCCATGCATCTGCATTTGCTCAAACAAAATGATAGCCCCAACCCAAATTCATCACCTACAAGATGTTGGCTCCCAATAATATACCAACCATGATGCTAGCATGTTTAACATTATATTAGCATGCTAGTTACTAGGGAAGGGGTTCTCAAAGTCCGGACTCTGTTCCGGATTCGGACCCGACGGGAACTTGATCCGGACCCGCGTTGACTTCATATTACAAGTGCATTAATTTCTATGTGATTGATTAAATGTGTGCATTTGCTACTTACAAATGCATATTAAACCTGTTAACCATTCGTTTAGTTTTTTTTTTCTTTTTAGATTTAAGAGAAAATAAAACGAGTTTTTAAAAAAAATGTCCTGTGTGACGCTGTAGCCATCACACCCAGATATTATGCACAGCTACTTCATGTACTACGGCTTTTGATCAGTAAGTCCTTATCAATCTGAAATCACTGTTGGTTTGAGTTGTTTAAAACATACATTTGAAAAAGCAACACTCGTCAAACATAATCTTTATACATATTCTTTATTATCATGAAATACCTGAAAAGGTTTGAAGAACAGCAATATAAATATATCCTTAAGACATTTCCTGGAGCTCCGTGTGTCTGGTTCTTCGGCTGCAGCGCATATTAAGTTTCTGCACAAGAGCGCCCCCTGGCTTTTGGATGTAGCGGCATTTCACCGTAATTCATTGAGAAGCAAAGCAAGCATCATCAGCCAATTTATAGGCGCACCCCTAATTTTGGTCAGTGTCTCTGCCTACCAACCACACTTTTTTTTGCCATGGTTAATGCATCTGATGGAGAACAAACTGTGCCCTTTCTCTAATTAGGTTGCTCTGTATTTTGCACCTGGATACTTTTGGCATATTTATTGTGTTTGTTTAAAATATTTTTACTTTAAATGCAAAATACACTTATGTTTTTCCCCAAACTATTTGTGTTGATTTGTTATATAAACAAATGATTTAAGTTTTTCCGGACCAATGAAAATGATGAGAATTTAGATTTGGACCTTTGAATGTAAACTTTGAGAACCCCTGTACTAGGGTGTTTCACATAGATGCGCGGTGTTGCCGTTGGTAATGCTGATGTATTAGCAGGAGACATCTAGTTGGTACTGTAAGTGTTGCTAAACTCTACAAGCCAGTTGGAAGGTGATGCTAAGGTGTTTTAACAAGTTACTAGGGCGTTTCATCTGGTTGCTAGAACACACCATTGCGTTCCTCGCTCTAGATTACTTGCAGGATTTAACAAATTTTTCGCTGGATTTGAATATTTTAACTTGTGTGAAGACGCATTTGAGGCGAAAAGTGTGTGTTTTTGCAACAATTGCGCTGCCCAATTCGCGTCATTCGCATTGGCCCGTGCGAGTTCGCGACAATTTGCGTCCTTTGAATTGACTTTGTATGTAATCTACTCATGCAAATTGTTGAATTCGCATTTGGTGTGTACGCTCCATTAAGCTGCATTCAGACTAGCAGCGACGCAATCTCGTTCATTTTAATGGAAGCTTGGCAACTTCTGGCGACACGAACGACAGTGACCGTTGGCTAATGGATGGGGTGTGCTGTGTTTTAGCGAGTTTTATCTGGTTGCTAGGCATTGCTAGGCTCTTTAAGCTGCTTGCTAGGTGTGGCTAAGGTGTTTAACTGAAAAATGAAGTCATAATACATCTGGGAGAGCATGAGGGTGAGTGAAGTATGAGAGAAGTTTGATATTTGGGTGAATTATTCCTTTAAAGGCAGAGTGCACAATGTTTGAAAGTCAATGTTGATATTTGAAATCAACTAAACATACACGGCCCTACCCCAATAAAATCTGGACCTATTTTTGATAGACCCGCCCCACATATACGCAACCCCGGGAAGGATGTCGGTTAGTAGACACGCCCCTTACTGCTGATTGGCTACAAGTGTGTTTTGGTAGTCCGCACGACTCCCTTTTCCAAAGAGTTTTTCAAACATTGTGCACTCAGTCTTTAACTATTCATCGGGAAAGTTGCAATTGTTATTATTGGTGCTCTTGTAGTTCAACTGGCAGAGCACTGTGCTAGTAACCCCAAGGTCATGGGTTTTATTCCCAGTGAAAACACAAACTAACATAATGTATACCTTGAATCCACTGTAAGCCACTTTGAATAAAAGTCTCTACCAAATGCTTCAATGTAAATTTAGTAACACACGCCGTCCTGTCAGAACGCCCACCTTCACAGATGAAGCGAAGCAAACAATTAACCGAACAGTGACAACTGATGGCTTGTTCCCTTGTTAATACAGACAAAGAACATCTTTTTAATGGGCACGCACAAGGCAACATAAATGCCCACTTAAAAAAATAAATAAAAAATGAAAACAAGAGTGAGCCTGTGATTTATTCTCCTCTCATTTTTAATGATTAGTTTGCATCGCGTAAGTCACGGTTTGATGCTGCTGCTAATTAAAAAAACAAAAGCATTAATCTAGCGTCTGACTGATGATCTGATGAACATGTCAGTTGTTTTATTCACCCATGATGCCTGATCTCCTCACGTTGACCTCGTCTAATAAATGACACGGTCGGGGGCAACCGTAATGGAACAGAGAGATCTCAGGAGCCGTGATAGAGCCGAAGGAGAAAGCAAACACTCTCAAGGACATGATGGGATATGTACCACATGCTGAGAGAGTTATGAAAGTTTGCGTGTGTTTTTTACGTACTATAGGTGCATTCAACGCTTTATCCTGGGAAAACATCACACACCCTTGTTTACTAAATGAAGACATCTGCTCCCATATCTCCTTCAAGCTGATGATGTTATCAGGCTCTTTGAAAAGTTTAATCTTTATGTTCAATGCAATACCACTGGGTTTAACTTTTGGATACCAAAATCATTTCCAAAAAAAAATAGAGATGCACCGATTGCAATTTTCTTGGCCGATTCAGATTTCCAATTTTTCCGTAAGTTTGACCTGCTGATTCCAATTTTCTTTCTAAGAACTATAATTGACAGCATATAGGCTGCAAACAAAAACCCAATTTTCTTTAATGAAAAACTTTATTTTCATCATAAAAGATTATGAAGCATTGCACTTTCACCCAAACTGCATTAAATTACAGGAATTTCTTTCATTTAAACAGATCTCCAAATAAAGTGCTCTCAAACTCAGTCAGGCTCACTGACATTATGTTATCAGACTTTGATGCTTTTGAACAAAATAAGCAAGCAACATGCAGTGCTTTCTATATCTGTCAATCTAAATATATACAAATTTAATTTCATGTATTTTAGTTTATAAACAGAATTAAAGTGAAGTTATTGAAAACGGTGCATGTGCATAGCCCTACGAGCTTTAAGACCCTGGGATGAGTGACGTAGAAGGAAACTTTTGAATGAGTGAAATATCTTGAAATTAAACAACAAAGAACTAAAACCTGACAACAAAAGCTGCATCTTTAGATGCAATGTGCGTTATTTACAGCAATAATCTAACATTAAATTGATCTGAACAGATTAATTAGTACTCCACCTCCTTGTTCAGGAAACGCACCCTTGAGCAGAGTCCTGTACAAGGGTGGGTAAACATGTGGAATAATATCAACGCATCATTTGCGGATATGGGCAGGAATCAAAAGGAACAAACAGACTGCACGGGCGGTTTGGGTTGCTGTCTTTATGGAAAACGGATCACCGCTGTGACTCTTTTGCTTGCGCAACTGGCAACAAAAAGACCAACTTGGAATCGGAATGTTATGAGACTGCTCGACTGGCCCATTAGCATAAATCGACCAATTTCATCGGTGCATCTCTATAAAAAACACTAAAATTTGAAAATTTCAGCCAAACTGCAAAATTACTTAAATGTGCCATTTTTTGTTTATTGGTATTTTTTGTTATGTTTATTGAGGATTACAATAGTTACAATAGTTCCCTTAAATGCCTTACAATTAAGAACAATTTACAGTAAATATCACAGAACACTATTTGAGGAGTTCAGATGCAAAACCCTCTAAGTGCGTCTGACTTGTTTTCTTGAAAATGAGAATTTATTATCAGGCTTATGTTTAGGTTCAGTAATTTTACTTTAAATGGCAATTAAAAGGTTATTGGTAAGTAGCTGAAATACTTTGAGGCATACGTTTTTTATACTATTTATTGTTTGGAAATGTTTCAGTTGTATTTCTCCTATTAGAGCTTGATAGCATAAATCGCTGCAAAAATCTACTTTGTTATAGGGATGGGACGGTTAGAAAATTTAATATCATGATAATAGTGACCAAAGTTATCACGGTTATCAATATTATCATGGTTTTCTTAAATTGAGATGGAAATGTTCAAAAAGAACTGATACACACACTTAAATTTTTTTAACAAGTTTTATTTTTGAAAATCAGCAAACAACAAATACAATTAGCAGCTACAGTCTTGTTCAAAATAATAGCAGTACAATGTGACTAACCAGAATAATCAAGGTTTTTAGTATATTTTTTATTGCTACGTGGCAAACAAGTTACCAGTAGGTTCAGTAGATTCTCAGAAAACAAACAAGACCCAGCATTCATGATATGCACGCTCTTAAGGCTGTGCAATTGGGCAATTAGTTGAAAGGGGTGTGTTAAAAAAAATAGCAGTGTCTACCTTTGACTGTACAAACTCAAAACTATTTTGTACAAACATTTTTTTTTCTGGGATTTAGCAATCCTGTGAATCACTAAACTAATATTTAGTTGTATGACCACAGTTTTTTAAAACTGCTTGACATCTGTGTGGCATGGAGTCAACCAACTTGTGGCACCTCTGAGCTGTTATTCCACTCCATGATTCTTTAACAATTCATTCAAATTTCTTGGTTTTGCTTCAGAAACAGCATTTTTGATATCACCCCACAAGTTCTCAATTGGATTAAGGTCTGGAGATTGGGCTGGCCACTCCATAACATTAATTTTCTTGGTTTGGAACCAAGACTTTGCCCGTTTACTAGTATGTTTTGGGTCATTGTCTTGTTGAATCAACCATTTCAAGGGCATGTCCTATTCAGCATAGGGCAACATGACCTCTTCAAGTATTTTAACATATGCAAACTGATCCATGATCCCTGGTATGCAATAAATAGGCCCAACACCATTGTAGGAGAAACATTCCCATATCATGATGCTTGCACCTCCATGCTTCACTGTCTTCACTGTGTACTGTGGCTTGAATTCAGAGTTTGGGGGTCGTCTCACAAACTGCCTGTGGCCCTTGAACCCAAAAAGAACAATTTTAATCTCATCAGTCCACAAAATGTTCCTCCATTTCTCTTTAGGCCAGTTGATGTGTTCTTTGGCACATTGTAACCTCTTCTGCACATGCCTTTTTTTTAACAGAGGGACTTTGCGGGGGATTCTTGAAAATAGATTAGCTTCACACAGACGTCTTCTAACTGTCACAGTACTTACAGGTAACTCCAGACTGTCTTTGATCATCCTGGAGGTGATCATTGGCTGAGCCTTTGCCATTCTGGTTATTCTTCTATCCATTTTGATGGTTGTCTTCCGTTTTCTTCCACGTCTCTCTGGTTTTGCTCTCCATTTTAAGGCATTGGAGATCATTTTAGCTGAACAGCCTATCATTTTTTGCACCTCTTTATAGGTTTTCCCCTATATTCAACTTTTTAATCAAAGTACGCTGTTCTTCTGAACAATGTCTTGAACGACCCATTTTCCTCAGCTTTCAAATGCATGTTCAACAAGTGTTGGCTTCATCCTTAAATAGGGGCCACCTGATTCATACCTGTTTCTTCACAAAATTGATGACCTCAGTGATTGAATGCCACACTGCTATTTTTTTGAACACACCCCTTTTAACTAATACCCCAATTGCACAGCCTTAAGAGCGTGCATATCATGAATGCTGGGTCTTGTTTGTTTTCTGAGAATCTACTGAACCTACTGGTAACTTGTTTGCCACGTAGCAATAAAAAATATACTAAAAACCTTGATTATTCTGGTTAGTCACATTGTACTGCTATTATTTTGAACAAGACTGTATATGCACTTTTTTAAGCATAAACATTAAATCAGGAGTGTCCAGCCTTTTTTGTTTGGCAATCTACTTTTAAAATGATAAAGCCTATAAGACCTACCTGCTAAAAAACATTTTTTTAAACAAAACACTGTTACATTTTTTAATAACACTTTAAATGTGTGTTAGGAGGACTATCTCTACGTTGAATTTAGGGCTGTCACCATTACTCAATTATTTTTGAGGAGTTAAAAAAATCCTTGAGTACATGCCGAGTACTGCTTATAGCGGAATAGCGGAGATGCGATTTTGATGAATTAAACTAGAAAATAACAACATGATCAGAAGCATCTCTCTCTCTCTCTCTCGTTCGGTCGGTCGATCGATCGATCGCGCGTACATACACCGTGCATGTGACTCCTGCATGAAGGCAAGAATGTGCATCCAAATTTCGTAAGTTAGACGACTTCGCTGCAGCGGGCAGGCATAAGATTTATAAAATCACACTTGAAAAGAAATGCGCAGCAACGCAAAAATACTTTTTTCTAAAACCATAATGCTAATTTGGCGCTTTGTATTCCGAAGCTTGTGGAGGCGTGGAGCAGCATACACATAATTAACTTATGTGCGATCTACCGGCATTGCATTTGCGATCGACTGGTCGTATTGGACACCCCTGCATAAAATGAACATTAACATGGAGCCCTGAGATGTATGAACCTGTTTTAATGAACAGTACCTTAAATAAGAACATCAAATGCACACATAAGCAACGCAATAAAACAGTGCATCTGTTACTGCCTTCCACCACGCCTTCTCAAAAAACAATGTTGCAAGCGCGCGCCTGCGTCAAGCTGATTCTGGCTGGACAGGATTTGCCGCGAGTTTTCAAAATCACGGTAATCAAACACGGTTGTTATGATAATTACATTTTAAACGATAATACTAACCGTCAGGACATTTTATCATGGTTAATCGTGAAACCGGTAATCGTCCCATCCCTACTTTGTTACATAAAAAAAAAGAGTAGCACTTGTGTTTCTCATAAATTATTTAAATAAATATACATCCATGGTCAGCATATGTAAATATATAGGTTATATAAAAATATTTTTCTGTCTGAAATTAGCATGTCAGAAATTAGTTGCTGTTTCCCCAGTGAGTGCACAACATTGACACAGGAACGCCGTGGCTGATACCATAACTTGTCGGACATAGCGAGTGGGCAGGGTTTTGCGAAGGGTCAATTGACACTGCAGGTGAACCGCAAGCAAAGACGTTGAGAACCTCTGTTAACAACACACAACCATTACCTCACAGGAAACTTAGTGTTATTTACCATCAAACACACTTTAAACACACACACATACACACAAAGCCCCAAAAGCCCCGACAGGAAGAGAGACACAACGGCACCAACAAGTGATACATTTAAAGTAACTTGTGTTGGTGACTATTAAACCCAGAGGAGTTCAGTGTATGAAAAAAATACTCCCATAGCAATTACCAGCCACTGATATTTTCCCTGAGGAAGTCCACGCTAATGATAGAAAGAGACAAATAATCCTGCATGTGACAGACATCATCAACACAACACTCACACAGTCTGGTAAAATGAATATATATAAATATATCATAGGCCACATCGTTATCAAACCACTGTCAGTATTGACTGTATTATAATTTGGCTCTTTGGAATACTTCATTCTTATTGGTCAATGTATGGTTTTGTATACTAACCACTAATTTGTATGTACTGTATAATTGGCTGTATTCCCAGGTGAATGGTTTATGAAAGCTTTATGTGGAAGGGCTATACACAAAAATGTGAACTGAACCGAATGTGATTTTTTTATGCTGATTGTACATTATCCTTATGCACTATTAAAAGTAAAAGTTGGATTAACTTATAAAATTACTTAAAATGCACATATTATGGCATATTATTACGTTTGTGAAGTTTTAGCTCAAAATAACCCACAGATTTCTTATTATTGCATGTCCAGAATGCTGCTATTTTGGGTGGGAGCTGTTTTAATGTCTGTACCTTTAAATCAAATGAGCTTCATTTTCTTAAAATCAGACAGTGAGCGCTTTCAGTTAAAATAGATCTGATTAATACCGTTTGTGACAATAGTATTTAGTAGATAGAGTAAAACTTGCTGAAGGTGGAAACTATGGTAATGCACGACTGTAAATGGGCGGGGCTTTATCAATGTGACCTCACATTGGTTACGCACTACTAACACACATTATGTCCAAACACCATGTAAAAGTGTATTTTGCATAATAGGTGCCCTTTAATAAAACAAATATTTTAAGTAATTTTTCTAAGCAGATACAACTTTCCCTTTTAACAGTGTATGTATTACATTGCGTCTGTAGGAAGGACACAAAACAGATGTATAACAATGTCCTAAATGATTTGGTAGTTAATAACATATAATTATTGTCCAAAATTTGATTATTGATGCATTTCTAAATTGTTTAATAACTAACAATATTATATGTTAAAACTGTTACTCACCATACTTTTAGATAGTTAAAAGAATGAAAGCAAAAATTTGGTTTTCTGGCTGAATTAATGTACCAGAAATCTTACTGTGATTAAACCCTCATTAGTTAAAGATGACCACCTCAATGCTGAAATAAGACAGCAATAATTACCCCCCAAAAAACGTCCAAACTAATTACATCTCAAAATCACTTAAAATAATGGCTTGTAAAAGCCCACAAAAGAATCCATGTGAAATTCTGGATCACTCACACCCACCAAATTGGCTTTTAAGATCATTTAAAGTGGGTTAGTTCAGCACTTCTTTTGTCTTTGGAGAGGAAAGAGTATTTTTCTTTAAAGTTTAAAATATCAGCCTGTGCTCCTCAGTGGGAGGCGAGGGCAAACCCCACGGCCGTTTCGCTCTCTTTTCCAACCACTTACTTCTGCTGGAAAGGGCAAGTGACAATCTGAGCAATTACACAGGCCTATTACCTCAATCAGGTATAGAGTGGTGTGGACTCTCTTTGTCTGTCTTTCTGGTGGGTTTGCAGTCTGGAAGGGCGCAACTCTGAGTGCATTAGTGAGCTCTAACCCTGTCATTTCTCAGACACACTCGCTTATTACTGACACGCTGGCATGTGACTGCAGCCAGGAGGAAGAACACGCAGAGCAGGTGCGTCTGCCAGGGAGGAAGACAGAAGTGGAGACGCGTGAGAGACCATGAAGAAGAATGATAGGTCAAGGAGATAGAAAAACCTGATTCAGAACCCAGTGAGCTAGCTTCAAGTGTCTCGCACCTTTCAGATTGAGAAAGTTCTGATTTCACTTTGATTAACTGAATTTAGGAATCGTCTTTAGGAAACCAGAATGTTTTTTTCGACAAGATATTTGTTACAGAGGTCAGTTTAGTCACTAGCAGACCGATAAACAAGCACAGACTGGTAGTTTACCCTTAGGCCAGGCATGTTATCTGGCAATGTGTGTGCTTCCGATGAAACTGTGAGTCTTTATACAATCAAATCACAAGCCATGCCGCTCTTTCTGTTATTCAGTATTACCCAGAAATATGTCACAATACAAAGTGCAGTCGATCTACCTTCTGCTCACAGAGACTTTAATTCAGAAAAATATGTTTTACCAAGTGAAAAAATCTACTATGCTTATGTTTCATTTTCTTTTAAAGATCGGATGGGGACCCATAGATACCTTCGCATTGGGCCCCCAATTTGCTAAATCCTCAACTGTGGGGAACATACTTATGCCGCAATAGCTAGCCTGTCTGGAACTAAACTGATTTAAACCACATCACTGTGTGACACTTGCATTACATGTGAACAGCCCCTATGCTAGTAGGATTTTGTTTGTCTCGTCCTCGAACCCCGAGAACAATGAGACAAACAGACCCAGTTCCGGTAAATGTGAAAGTCGGCACACTCCTGATCTACTGGCCGTCCTTCCACGTGATGCCCAGCTGATGCCTGACCAACGACGATATATATATCTCCCAAGGATTTTTCCCTCCTAGGACTTTTTTTCCCCGGCAAAAAAGTCAGGTTTTTTTTTACCCCAATGCCATATTTCTACTGTAGCCCCTAAACCGGCTACCAAAGCTTCTCTATGCGTTTCAAAATTAAGGGGTGAGCTGTGGATCGGTAGATGGTGCTTAAATTCGCATTGGACCTTAAACCAAAATGAATGATGTAACTGTTATAATAAATATATAAAACTTTGCAGAAGGCAGCCCATAAAAGGTCATGGGTTTTATACCCAAAGAAGGCATGTGCCAATAAAAGCTGAACAGTAGCTTGAATACACTTCAAGAAACTTCAGAAAAAAGCATCTGCCGAATACATAAATGCAAATTAGAAAATCTTGTTGTTACCATAGCAATATGCTAAACTTAAACTCTATTGAAATCAGTATCTAAGTCAAAGTCATGCGCCTTGTGTGGGGAGCACTGATAGCTGCCTACAGTATTTACAACAATCCAAATCTAAAACATGAGCTCCCATAAAAAAATCTAAATGTTGCATTAGATGGCTGATGCCCAAAAAGGAAGTAAGTAGCAAGAATGCTTACTACATTTTGAAACAGATCCAAAGGTGGCAGCTACCTCCATGTGCATATGGTTGCATCTCTAGAATGGTCCTTTTGTCTCTTATAAAGCCTTCACCCTGTAAGTGTTAAGAGACTCCTTCAACACACACCCCGCAGTCCTCTTAACTGCACATGTGGCTGTCAATAGTCTATTTGGACTCAAGTAGAAATTAGGATTTTTTTTCTCTTACTCTTATTCATCCAGGAGCTGTCAGATTTTAACATGTGGTGTGGCCTAATGAAATGAACACAATGGCCGTATAATATCGGTTCATTTGGTTTGCGTCACATCGGGAATAATGTCTCAGAAGCGTATTGCTGTATTAAATTTATGCACATCCCTATTAATCGAATACAATGACTAACTTAACATGACAATACCCACTGGGTCTTATGATAAAAAGCTTCTTATTGAGATTAGAACGATTAGAAGGAACAATAGCTCATTTAAATATAGTCAATTATGTCTACATTATTAACCATAAGACAGACAGACAGACAGACAAGCAGGCAGACGGACAGATTCCATCTTTCTGAACCTTTACGTCCTAAAAATTATGCTTTAAACCATGGTTGGGTAATATATGGACAAACACCAAACTGTTGTTAAATTAACCTAGAAAATGCCCATGTATGACCAAACCATGCGTTGAAACAACCCAGTATAGGGGAATTCAAACCCAATAGTTAGGTTTGTACATATTTTACCCAACCATGGGTGGAAACAAAAGAGCATTTTTGTAGTGCTGGATGGTGAAAACAACATCTCCCATCATTCCACTTTCCTCCATAACTTCTTTAACTCTTTCCCTGCCATTGAGGAGTTATCTCGTCAATTAAGAGAGAACATTTGCATAAAAAACCGTGTTCCTGATCAATTTTTATGTAAATCTGCAATATCGCGACTACCCAATTTATAAAAAAACCGAAGCCAAAACATTATTTACTAATTTTAAACTCTGTGTATGTTTTGATAATCGTTCTAAATTTGATCTCTAACAAAATCCCTTCACAAAAATGCAATTATTTCAGCTTTTTGCTAAAAAATAAGAAAAATACTCATATTTAAGAGTTTATAAGCAGAGAAAAAAATATAGATAGAATGAAAGTTTTTCCGTTTTGTTTGTTTGTTTGAAAGCAGAGGGTCTGTTCTTTCATTTGATATATTTGTTATATGTGTTCATTTGATATATGTTCATATATTTTAAGAAAAAAAAATCCTAGAAGGCATTTTGTGAAACTTTTATGAAAAAAAAATGCTGGCGGGCAACTTTTCAAAATATTGCTGGCGGGGAATGAATTAAGCTTTGCCTTTTTGTTTTGAAAATGCAATCTCTAGTGGTGAAATCCTACATATCGAGCCTTTAAGGTCTATAAAAACTAGCTTCCGTTTTCTAATGATGGATGGGCTTCAAAAAACGGCCACTATTCAATGCCATTAAAAAGCTAGGAAAAGTCAGGATTTTACTCTGTATAACTCCAACTCTGTCCGACTGAAAGAGGCTTGAGGGTTAGTAAATATAGGGGTGGTTTCCCAGACAGGGATTAGACTAGTCCTAGACTAAAATAAATATAAGAGCTGTCCAAACTGAAAACAACTTGCACTGACATATCTTTAAATACATCAGTGCCCTTAGTTTTTCCTCAAAATCCAGATCAGTAATGGTTTTTGTAAGGCATATTTGTTAAAACTAGTTTTATTTCCTAATTAAACTAAGGCCTAGTCCTGGCTTGAACTAATCTCTGTCCGGGAAACCACCTGATGGTGTTTATTTTAATCTGCGGTAAACTGTTCCTTTAACCCAGGTGGCTGAAGCTTGTTAACTTGGTAATGATCAAAAAGAACAGAGGAGCATCCCTATTAATGGGGTCTTCTTCCATGTTTCAAAGCCATTTCTATTCTAACTTCTTTGTTTAGGTTTTTCTGTCAAACACAAACACGTCTATCTCTCCTCCAGCTGTACATAAGCCTTCTTCATTGAAAAGTGCCAGTTTAATTACACCCAATGGGCTGAAAGAGAGATAGAGAGCAAGAGAGAGTGAGAAATTGATGTTAATTGGGGGTTTGTGAATGAGTGGTTGTTGGATTAGACGCAGAGCCATTTTAATTTGAGATCATGTATCCTTTCTGAGTGTCATTTTATAGCAGCATGAGAGAGCCGAGAGTGTGTGAGAGTTCACACCGCAGACAGAGTTTGAGAAAATCACAGACTGTGATAATCAGACAGAGGACATGGGGATGACATCACAAGGTGTTGAACAAGAACTCTGTCTAATAAATGTATACGCACACGCTCATCCTTAACCCCTTGAACCACAAACTGATACAGTGCTGGGTGGTGTTAATGGTATATACTACAGGATGGTTATAAATGGTTATCCAGTATAGAAATTTTAACAGAGACCAATTAAGGTTGAATTAAGATCTATTGTGCATAAACTATGGCTCAGCCACATCAGATCTTTTTTTAGCAAACTTGCTTCACACTGGCAGAGCATTTAATTAACTGCATCTACAAGTAAACATTCAAATGCACATTTTCTTTTTCTTTTTTTAAATAAATACTGTATATTATAATTTATATTTTACTCATACTATGAAATTAGACTCCCTGACCATGGCCTACGTGAACAGTGCATTGTGCATGTGTTTGCGCTCAAGTAAGCATTTGTCATGCCTCATATAGAAACCGGAGTTGGGGTCAGAATGTCACCTGCTCTCCATGACTACCACTGCAGTGACATCACACATTAAATTACACGGCTGAGATTAACCTGAAACTAATACAGCCATAATTCCTCATATAAGTTTAAGGTAGTGAAAGCAAAGTCGAGATGTGAAGGGTTGGACATTGTCGGTCACGCGGCATTATTGGCATTCCAGACCAGAGTGAGAAAGCTGAACCTTCACCAAATCTCCTACTGAATACAGGTGGGGAAACAGTAAATTAATATTTGTGTAATATTATAGTGAGCTGATATGTTGGATATGGAAAGTGTTGGAGCCATGGCCTAGCTAGGTTATACATTTATTCATAGCACACATGCAATTTCAGATTTGTTCAATGTCTGGCATTTCAAGAACCCATTCTTACCAAATATGACATCATTTCATTTTTTACTTTTTTCTATATGATGAATGAAAGTGACAAAGTTTTATTTTATAGCAACAAACAGTATACTACCGTTGAAAAGTTTACGGTGACTTACTGAATCTTTAATAATATTTTATTTCACACTTTAGTTTAATAGAAAACTGATCGAAACTATAGAATGATACAGATGTAACAATGGGAGTCATGTTATGATTAAAGAATCAAAATAAATGCATCATTTATTATTATGTATATTTATAATTTGCCTTAAAGAATGACATCCTCTGGGGAAGAGGCTCACCTGTTCTTTGCGACCATCACTGTGATCATTGTTTGCATTTCATCTGATCATTTTTAAGGACACACCCAAAAACAACACACTTTAGCTCAGGCCTACAAAGTGGCTATTTTAACATGCTATAATAAATATATGTGGGGTATTTTGAGCTAAAACTTTACATAAGCACTCTTAAAAAATCAAATTACATCTTAAAAAAATATATAACATGACCCCTTTAACATAGAAACCCATTAGCAGTAGTACACAACTATTCCTTAGAGTTAACAAGCTCATTAATTAGAGTCCTGACCAATGATTACACTGGACTTCATGCATGCAACGAGGGATTTGTACATCAACTAAAACTCTCTAATCCCTAAGGAAAGACATGTGATGTCAGCTGACCCTCTTGTAGACCCATAGCTGGCCATTGGGACTTCAGCGTGAGGTCCCCCCAGGCTCGGACCACCAACATAACAACCGGCACAGGTAAAAACAAACCCACGCATCTAATTGGATCTTAAGGGGCAAAAACATTCAGAAGGCATAAAAATAGACTGGAACACACAGGACAAATACATCTCTCTGGAATCTCAGTCTCTCGCGACTAATACCTGTGGAAATGTATTCGCAAGTGACGGTTTCCAAGGTTACATATCTTATCTGTTATCTCCGTTCTCTAGAGTTCTGGTTTGAAATTGAAAAGTGAAATTTTCAAGTTAATTTAGATAATAATGTGAGAAATAAAGGTGGATGATTCATGTTTCATATATTTTACAGGAAATGCATATCACTCCTTGGAAAAAAATATCTATAAATGAATGAGGATTTGTATGCTTTGAAATATTCTACGACAGCACACCACAGCTTATTTACAGTATATTGTAATCTGATTGGTTGGCTTCTACAATGAGCCAAATGAGGAACAAACCAACAAATCTTAAATTAATTTGCATACTCTATTAGCTTTCTCAAAAACGTTTTGTTGGAGACATTTACTTTTTACAAGTAATCCACTACAAGGTTTTTTCACAATGAAGGTAATTCAGCGGTGTATAAAATGTGCTTTATCCAGATGGTTTCATGTTAGCCTTGGCTGGGCCTAAACCACATAAAAGAGTATAAAACTACAGGATGGGATACGGTCTCTCAAAGACCCCTGGTGCGAAGACATCTTACTAAGCAAAATGACTTCACCCCTTTCCAGTTGCTTTCATTTAATCCCTCATTCCTGACCCCTGCTCAATCTTTCACCATCACTACCGACAGCCCGCAGTTCTTTCAATGACCGTCTGATGTGCTCATCTGGCCTCATGAAACATAAGCAGAATGAATTTCTTGGTTTTGTCCTTACAGTTCAGCGGTTTATTCAAACTGCTCAGTCTTTCCAAGATATATACAGTAATATAAAGAATATAACTATGGATAGCTATAAAAACATAGCAGCAGAGGATAATAATCTGTTTATTTTGAGCGTGTGCTGCAGTTATGTTCACAGTCAATGTCTTTTCGCTCATCAGCTGGTGATCGTAGTGATATCATTTATGTGATATACTGTGCTTTTCTCTCAGTGCAGTGTTCCTCAAACACATTATTTCTTAGTGTTTGATTATGTATATAACAAACACAACTTTTTCTAGTTAAACCAAGCCTTGGATGGAAACAGTGAATGGGGGCTTCAAATAGTCTTGTGGAGAACAGTGGAGCCTTGAAGTCAACAAAGTGTTTACTAGGGGTGTAACGGTACGTGTATTCGAACCGGACCGTTTCGGTTCAGGGCTTTCGGCACGGTGCACACGTGCACCGAATGGCCGAATGCATTTTGTGTGCGCCTGTGCGGAACATAATACGTGGGTTTCCGCACAAACATATTAAGTGGCGGAAGTCTCCGCGTTCAGCGCAAGTCTTCTGTCAAACATATAACATAGTTCGGCCCGCAGAAAGATTTTTATTTACTTAGTTGTATATCCGTTTGATTATTGATGTAAATGTTTACGTGTCGTATCTAAAAGCGCATGTTAAACGCGTGTCAACGCGCTGCTTTGTTCTTTCAAAATGCGTGAGAGGATGCGCGTCTTTCGTTGCTACGCATTCATGAGATGCGCTTTCTGTGACAGCGAGAATAAGGCATGCGTGATCAGATTTTTCATCTGCACCTCACGTCAATCATATCATTGTCACAATGCGATCAGCTGGTCGGGACAGAGAAGAGCTGTAACCCGGGCTTACTCAGCTGTTACTCAGCTGCGGAGGGGTTCGTAAGTAAAGTCACAGCTTACATTGACGACACAAGCAAAGATTAGGAGAAACGTGCAAAAGATCAAAGATGGCTATGTATGCAGCTCACCAATCTCAAAATGAGTGTATAATAAGTATATCATCATGTTGCTTGCTATGCAGTTACACATAGAGCAGTAATATTATTTTTATACAGAGATGGTTCAATACTGTGAGGTTAAACAATCCAAAATAAATCAAAACAGAAAATTTTTGGTGGCAAAAATGTAGGCTAATAGTTCATAAATGTATTCAGGAATTGAATTTGTTAGTTCAAGGTTTTAGTAGAAAAAGTTTAAGAGAAGGTTAAGAAAAGAGTTACCTACTGTTATAAAATAATGTAAAAAAGAACTTTGCAGTAGTCTTTTATTTATTATTTTTTCATTTTATATATATTTTATATGTTATATTTTAATAAAAAGTGTTTAAAAAAGTGTAAACAAATTGTAAAAAAAAAGTTTATAGTAATAAACAACCTGCAGTTTAATGTTTGCATTTCTCCCTTACTGTACCGAAAATGAACCGAACCGTGGCTTCAAAACCGGGGTTCGCACCGAACCGTGATTTTTGCGTACCGTTACACCCCTAGTGTTTACGGTTATAGCTATATTTCTTGGAGCAATTGAGTCCTTATAATGATAAGGGTGCATGCCACTAACTTAGCATGCAATGCACAATAAATGATATGCAAAAGATGCACCACCACCATCAAAACTTAGATAATGATATTAACTGAATGCTCTCTGCACGTACTATGTGTTCATCAAATACCTTTGCTTCAAATCTGCTTAATCCCAGTCTCAGGGCATTTAGAAATTCTGCTTTTTTGGCAGAATCCATTAAACGCCACCCTGATTTAGCAAAGTCGTCTAAGTGCACAAAAGATGAATTGGATGAACGACAGCACACGAAACAACTGTTGATAACATTCAAACGTGTTTCTCTTTGTGAGTACTTGGACTTGAATACATACCGAATGTGGCAGTGACATGGATCACAGCGCCCCCTAATGTGTGGTTTAGTTTTTTCATTTTTATATTCTGACGTTCATTATTTGCAATTTTTTTGTTGCATTTTTAAACTGTTTACTGTATCTTGCCCAAAAAAATGTATTTGGAAGTGGAGGTTTGTGCCAAATGCCTGCATACAATTAGAGGATTTTCCAGTGAAAAAGTCAAATTTGTTAAATACCAATAAAATGAATAAAGTGACAATTGTGAAAATAATGCAATTTCAATGACCAGTCCTTCCAGAAAAACTTTTTTGTGATTGTTGCGGGCAAAAATCCTTGATCTTGCGGCACGTTTTCTTTAAAAATGCGATGGAATATGCGGGATATTTATACAATGAAATTGCGGGAACTTGCGAAAACTGCGGGAACTTGCGAAAACTGCGGGAACTTGCGAAAACTGCGGGAACTTGCGAAAACTGCGGGAACTTGCGAAAACTGCGGAAAAAATGTATGCGATGAAATTGCGGGGACTTGCGAAAACTGCGGGGACTTGCGAAAACTGCGGGGACTTGCGAAAACTGCGGGGACTTGCGAAAACTGCGGGGACTTGCGAAAACTGCGGGGACTTGCGAAAACTGTTTGCAGCTTTTCAGTGATGTTCACGTCACATAATCACGTCACTTCGTAACGTTCTCATGACGTTTGTTTGAAGTAAATGCTAAATTTTTCAACTTTCTGCTTAAATATATGTGATTTTTGCTACGAAAATGCGAGGGTTATGAAATCATGCAAGAACTGCATAAATATGCAGACTTTGGCTGATTATGCGTTAAATCATGCTATCGCGTTTTTCTGGAGGGACTGCATTACTGACTAATAACCTTTTCATTGCCATTAAAGTCAAATTATTGAACCTAAACATAAGAGCCTGGTAAAAAAATGCTAATTTACAAGAAAACATGTCAGACGCACTTAGGATTTTGTAACCGAACTCCTCAAATGTTCATTTAGTTTCTCCTTTAGTTGAAATTTTGTCACTGTATAACCCATACCAGTCGACCACTAATAAAAAACAAACGGATAGCAAAATATTTCAGTTAGACAGTCTCTTCCTGTCTAAGTATGTGTCTTAGCCATAATAAGCTGTAGTGTGCATGACTTAAAGCCGGTAGTCAAAAATGTGTGGTCTGTCCTTTTCTCCACATCAAAACTAGTGCAAACAAAGAAAACTGTAAATGCAGCAGCCTGCTATCTGGCCTAAATACTTATTCCATATCCTATTATAAGCGTGTGTGCGTGCAAGAAAAAAAGTCTGTGTGTGCTGGAGAGAGAACCTCCATCTCTGATGTGCCACAGGTGCTGTAAGCCCTGAAAGAAAATAAAGCTTCTTAACTACAATGAAAACACAGGAGTCACCAGCCAGCTGCTAAATGACACACAAGAGATGACTGAAGAGATGAAGGAAGCAAGAGGGAAGAGGAAAGGGAAACGAGGGAGGCCGCAGGTGTCAGGGTGTCCAAGAAAAATGGGAAACCTGTGAAAAAATGTCCTAATGTGTAATGAACATCTGAGGAAGAATTGACAAAACAACAAAGGAAAGATGACAAAGGTCTCGAGGACTGAGACCAGGGCCAAAGATCAGGAGTCAGGTTGCATAGCAAGGAAGAGTCTCCATTTGGGAATGTTTGTGGAGCGTTCCGGAACACTGACGGAGTCGTGCGAGTGAGAACACATTATACTCTCACATTCCTGTCATGTGGAAGAGAGGGAGTTTCCTTAACCCCTCGAGGAGGACTGGTAACAGGGGGTGTGCAAGACGTTCAGGGTCTTCTGACCCTGGAGAAAAAGAATAACCTCATCCATCTTGGTAGTAAAGCTGTTTTCGACAGGAGGTCTTCGGTTGAAGGCGGGTGTCGTGCTACAAAGGCCTGTGACACGAGGGTTTCCGGCACATATGAGGGTGTGCAGACAAAAGGAACATTTCTCTCCTTCATCAGGCACATAAATTATCTCAGACCCACTCCATGCCACCTGATACTGCAGGAATGCCTTCGCTCTGATCTTCTCTTATAACTGCCATGAAGAACAGAACTTATAAATCACATGTATGACCTGAAATCACTCAGACAAGTGGAACAGAGGGAAAACACTAATTAATTACCAGCGTGCTGTCTGACACTTCAATCACTCACCAAATACTGCAAGTTAAATCTTATTTGAAGCCCAGCATGGATTTTCAAATGTTTTTTTCATATTTCTTTTTTAACTAACTGATGAATATGGATTTTGTGTCATGTTGAATTACTTTTTTTATTTTCTGATTTTTTCTCTTTTGTATATTTTTTCTATTTTTCTGTACTTTATTTTTTCTTTATTTTATTATTTTGCTTCATTTCTTTTTTCACTTTAACTCACTTCATTGCACTTTATTTTATTTAGCAATTTCTTAACCAACTAATGAATTACATTACTTTTTTTTTACATAACTTATATTTTTATTATAGACCGTTTTGCAAGATGTAAACAACATGGTCCAGAAGCACTTACTGTTGTTTTTAAGTTTTTTAGTTAACATTTATTTTAAATTTTGATTCAGTTCTAAATTTTCTGTTGGCGGTTTTTTGTTATGATATTAATATTTTGTTCAGTGTTAAAAAGCTAAAACATGAAGTGCTTTAGGACCAGTGTTGTTTACATCTTGCAAAATGGTCTATATGCTTTTTTTATTTTATTTTTCATTTTCTTCTTTATTTTTTGTATTTTATTTTTAATTGTTTGTATTTTATTTTTAATTGTTTGTATTTTATTTCTAATTGTTATTTTTTGCATTTTAAAATATTTTTTGTATTTTTAAATATTATATTTTATTTTATTCTTGTAGACATTTTTAGTTTTTAGATATTTTAGTACATTAGCCTTCTGTTGGATGTACTGTATATTGTTCTAATATTAATTAATATTAATATTCTGTTCTGTGTTAAATAACTGAAACAGGAGGTGCTTTTGACCAGTGTTGTTTATATCTTGCAAAATGGTCTATATGCATTTTTATTTTTTATGTATTTTATTTTTGTATTTTATTTTTAATTGTTTGTATTTTATTTTTTATAGTATTTTTTATTTTATTGTGTTTTATTTTATGCTTTTAGACATTTTTTGCTTTTAGATATGTGACCAGTCACGGAAAGTAGGGACACAAGTCGGATCTGGGCATTTTGAGTTATTCACAGATTCTGAAAGTGCAGTTTCTAAGCTTTCCAACGATGTGTAACACATGGAAATCTGATAAGATTTGGAGAAGTTGTGGCCATTTGAATATAGGAACTCAGAAATACTCAAACCGAGAAAATCGAGACGAAAGGGACTCTTCTTTTCAGCTGGGGGAGACAATAGGGCTCATTTACATCTCATTTAGCTAAGCCATACCCCCTGTAAAACCCTTTTTGAGATGTTCTAGCATCATATGTAGTATTTTATGACCAAATGACAACACGCAAAAATAAACATGACTCTTTTTACCTTTGTGGGGATCACAAGTCGAATCCAGTCTGTTTCAGATTATCCAATGACCATTTTTGTCCACAAATGCGTATAATCCGTGAAATATAGATTGTTAACATCAGATTTCGCATGAATGTCTGGTAATACAATATAATATACAATCTGAAGACTATTTAAATCGTAACATGTAAGGGTGAAAACGTGACATCCTTTAGAGATGTTACCAATGGCTCGCTCGTTCCTCAGTCAGCCAATGACTTCATGGTAAATATTGATAGACAAAACATGTAGCCAATTATAAAAAGAATACAACGATATCTGTGTAACTTCTGTGTGTTTGGACTCGTGCTGCGCTGCAAGAACTGACATAGAGATGACGTCAAAGTACCGCGAGAGCGAGTCGAAATTAAACTACTCCGTAAGATTTCTTGAAGTGCTCTCGCGGTACTTTGACGTCATCTGACTGCGGCGCCGCATAAAGTCAGTGACGCGGCTGACGTACGATGCGGCTGACTGTTATTTGTTCCGCCCCAGTAACTCACGACTTCAAAACTACGACTCACGACTTTGAACTGGGAGTACATCGATCTAGTACGAGTTCACGAAGTCACGGGTTTGACTGCCGTTCCAGTGCACTTTCACCAGTAGAAGGTTGTAAAAACACGAGTTACAGGCTGCCTGGAACGCATAGGGTCGTGAGTCGTGGTTTTGAAGTCGTAACTCACGGGTTTAAAAACCTGCCTGGAACGCTAGAATCTCTGGAAAAACAAGCCTATTTCAACCGCAAAATGTACGCTTTTAAATATACATAAACTGCTATCTCAAACATGGAGAGGCTTCTTCGTGATCTCAACTAACAGATTCTGCAATAAAACGAAAATCACAAATTTTGAAAAAAAAACTTTGTTTCTCATTTTCTCGAAACTTGTGCTGCCGACTTGTGTCCCTGGTTTCCGTGACGGGTCACATATGTTATTACATTACTCTTTTTGTAGACAGTAGAAAGAAGGCAATAATGAGGAACAGAAAATACGCTAATAAATTATTTTCGCTATATGCTACATATTTCCATTAGAACAAAAAAAAGGTAACTGAATTAACATACACTTTGTACTGTACATTTCTATGGGTTTAAAATTGTATTCAGTTTCCTTAGTATTTAGGAAAATATTATTTCATATTATTTTTAGGGTTTATTAGAAACAAGAGAGTTGGATGTACCTTTAAGTAAACCTTTGGTCAGATACAGATATACAGAACAGGGAACAACAGCAGGGAGCTCAGCAACAAGAAATAAAATAGAAAGACACAAAAAATAAAATTCAGAGCGAGAGCGAGCGCAGAGCCGAGAGAAAGAAAGAGGTGAAGTGCATTAAAGCTGTCCACGCTGCTCCAATAAAAGGCTCTGAATGAGCAGAGTGGTAATCATAAAAAACTCCATCTATTCTGAGCCAGTCCATTAAGCAAGGCGGGGGGAGAGCGAGACAGTCCATTAAACAGACCGAGGGGGGAGAGAGCCCGTAAGAGAGAAACAAATGGCTATACTTCACTAACTCGACAAAGCTCTATAAATGCATTCAACACACTGTTGAGATACAGCTCTGTTCATTTTCCATTTCATCTCAACGCTGTGACTACTCTAGATGAGCATTTTATTGAGAGAGAAGGAAAAATGAGCAAATGAACGAAATTGCAACAAAAGAGCAAGGCCGGTTATGAAAGAACACAAAATACTGGATCAATGTCTCCGTGTGGTTTCACTCTGGAGAGCTTAATGGAAACCTTGAGATGAAAACCTTCAGTAAAATAACCAGTTGCAAAAAAAACTTTCCTGGTAAAGAATGCTTTAATGAAATGAGAACTCTTTGGTGTAAGTGTGTTTTCTCCTCAACATGATTTTCTGCTGAATATATAAGTCACGATGTGACATTTCTGTCTATTCCAGTTAAACTACAAGACAGTTTTGTATTGATTCTCTAAAGAGAGAAAACAATGCACTAAACTCTAATACACTGTTTGCATGAGCATCCCAAGCTGTCCAAATCAGCAACACGGGCACAACCACTGACATGAGTTTAGACAGGATCTGTTCGTCAGACAAGGGGATGCCTCTAATGGAGCAGAAACTTTTCATTGAATGTATATGTACATTTACATTTAATACACATTGACCTAATGGTGATTTAATGAAGAATCCATCATTTTCTTCTGTTGTATCATCACCATGCCATGTTATGAATAGTAGAAAGCTGATTTAAAATACAAAGAACTTTGAGAACCAATGTCAGAGTGCTTTTACCGTGACTCTGTCATTCAGATCCTCCATCTGAGAGGCTGCAAGGGCTGAATCACTGCTGCTCCGTACTAACAAAGGAGTACCTGAAACACAAACACACATAGTGAGATCAGAATGGACAACAATAGCAACTACACAAACTACTATATTCACTGCCCACGCCCATTATGGAATCACAATCTCAGTTATATCAGACTTAAATGTGGCCCTGTTGCTCAGTTTTAAAGCATTGGGTTAGCAATGCAAAGGTCACTTTTGATTTCATTTACATTGCGTTTTACGCTTACACATTTGGCACACCTTATATCCAAAGCGACTTACAGTACAATCAACCTGAAAACAAGGAACTGAAACTAACCATTTTATTCTTTCTTTTATTGGTTTTATTAACTCTTTATGTCCCAATAATCCATCACATTACGAGGGTTAACTGTGCTATGAATCTTGTTTTGAGTCATTTTAAATAACTGACCGCTCCTAACCCGAGCAGAGTACGTTGTATTGTTATGAGATCTGTTTCTCCATCTCAGCAGTAAGCTGAGAGTCTGAACCCAGAGTTAAACACAGTTTACATCTCACTTATTCACACTTCAACAGAGCGGAGGCCCGTCAAGCACCCTGTGTGAGAGAGGACGGCAAAAAACTGACAGCGTTTTAAGAGGGTTTAAGGGAATATTTTGTTCTTTTCCTGCAAGCAAACAGCGGCTGTCTTCGTGTCAGAGGCTTTGACACAACGCTTTGTACATTCCAGTTGACTGCTTCCCTCAAGCACACTGAATTCAGTTTTTTTTTTTTAGATCTGCTGCCTTCCATCAATAGTTTAAAACGCCTTTAACCACGCATGTGGGCCTTAGCTTTTAATGCTTAAGAACACAGCTGACTGGCAGGAAATGAATTTGAGATAAAAATACATATATACATATGCATGTTCACAAATATAATAATACACATACAAAATATTGCGCAAATGCCCTTAGGCAATCTGCTTTTGTGTGTTGTAGAATATATGAAGAGTTTGGTTCCAAAATGCAATAAACGCCATTTTTGAAGAAAATTAGTTACTTCCAGAATCAGTATAATATCAGGTCAGTATTTAAAAGTAAAATCTTAATTTTACGCAAAATCCAATATCCGTCGTGTTATTCTGTCATCTTTTCTCCCTTTTTTCACAAAATGCAATAAACGCCACTCCTCCTTTTCTACAGAATGCCATAAATCCACTTCACAGATTACAGCGCACCATTCACGCAATGTAAACAAACAATGGCAGCGCGTTGAGTACACGGAGTCCTAGTTTTCCTCATCTACTTTGTACTTCGTGATCACCAAACAAACAAAAACAAAATAATACTTTAATAGCATTGATAAACCTGTGATGGTTTTCTGTGACGGGAAAGAAACGTAAGCCATCAACACTAATAATTTACGCAAGAGGCACTCGGGAGACGGGTGCTTGTTTGCCCGGGCCGACAGCATCAAGCTTCTCTCGTGCTAACACATTGACCTCAGGGGATCTTATGAAAAACTTTACATTATTTTACTCAGTCAACGAAAATCGAGCAGGACCAAAACATTTTACAGCTGATCGCTGTGAAAAACGTTAAGCGACGACATCAAGTATAACCGCAGCAATGACAGTGTTCTTAATATGACAAAGTAAGTGTTTTGATTAATGACATTAACTCTTTCCCCGCCATTGACGAGATTTCTCGTCAATTAAGAGAAAACGCTTCCCCGCCAATGACGAGATATTCCGTCTTTCCGCAATACCGCTATTATCCACCAGGTGGCGTCCTTCCGCAACTTTTTAAAACCGGAAGTATTTCCCTATGCCAAGCTGCTGCATGTCCGTGTCTGTTTTAAAGATCGCTCTGAATCGGATCTCTATGAAAAGTCCGTCATAAAAATGGAATTATTTCTGCTTTTTGCTCAAAATATGGTGTTTTTGCAAAAACCTACCCATTTTCAAAAGCTGATTGCAAAAGAACCACTAAAGGTAGGATGAAACGTTTTTTTTTGTTTGAAAGCAGAGGGTCTGTTCTTTCATTTGGTATATTGTATGTTTATATATTTAAAGAAGAACATTTTCTGGAAGGCATTAAACTTTGGTGAAAATCATGAAAAACGCTGGCGCTGGCTGGCAACTTTTTTTAAAAACGCTGGCGGTGAAAGAGTTAATGTTTATATTTTTAATTACTGTGTACAACTAGTCAACTAAATGAATATAACATGGCAAAGATGAATGCACATTTATATAGGCGATTGATTCAATAGATTTATAGCATTTCGAATAAAAACTTGTCATGGATTTATTGCATTTTGTGGAAAAAATAATCCGTTTTTATAATAAATCTTTGAAAATCAAGTTATGGATTTGAATTTTTTATGTTTTTATAACCTAAAGATGCTATGTGAAAGTTTGTAACAGAAAATAGTGGTTTTCATCTTTTCACTTTCTTGGTATAGAAAACACATTTTTACCGAAATTTGTCAAAATTGATTTATTGCGTTTTGGAACCAAACTCTTCTTATCTACAGTATATAGCTCAACTCATGGTTGCTTAGCAACGGAAGATGCAACAGAAGAGTCAACTCCCAAGAGCTGTTATATACTGCCCCCAGAGGATGTCATTCTTTAACGGTTAACGATTGGCTCTTTTTTCCAGTATTTTTTATTGCCATTTTATCAGAACAACATAAATATTACATAGACTGAAGATCAACAGCAATATCCTTGCCATAAACACATTAAACCCCAACCAGAACCCCCCACACACAACTGAGGGAGAGAAAAAAATTATAATAATGATTAAATCAATTAATAAGACAATTGGCTCTTTCTACGGGAAGGCGGGACTAGAGTGGCCATATCTCCCCCATTAAATCAGTGAAGCATCTTCTTAATATTTAATTTATTTTCCCTCGTTTAACATGCATTTTTAAACTGGCCATGTGAACGGACCCTTAAGTTAAATTAATTATCACTCAAACATGAAGCTTTTTAAATAAAAGTCTTTATGCAGGCCAGATTATGTTTCATTGTTGACGTTGAATGCGAGACGCATGAGGGGAAAGCGGGCTGCCAATGGCCTGTGGTCTGGCAGTTTGAGATCCCTGGTATAACACAAAATTGAAAAGAACACTAAACTTTTCTTCTGAGGTAATAAAAGAACTGGACAAAAAGGCAAACTACAGCACATTAGGGAATCTGTTTTTTATTGGAATATACAAAACAATGCATGGAGAAAGAAAACGCTTACAGATAAAGCATACATTGACTGCAATTTCATCTGTTATTAATATTTGCTGATCCTCTTATATATATTTTGTAGTCAATGGGTCTCAATTACTAAGCATGCGTACGCACGTTTTCACAAACAAATCGTGAATCAACAAAAACTTTCGTATAAAAATTTATTCTAAATGTACAAAAAGACTATAGGCTATAATTCTAATGTATATAATATATATAAAATTCGCATTATTATATTTTATATTACAATGTAAAAAATGTCTGTAGAAACTACAGTATTACTGGGTTTTCCTGGCAACTAGCTGCCAGTAACTTACTTTAGATTTTACATTTATGTCGCAACAGTTTGTTCAAAGTTAAATAAACATGAAACATTTTCAGTCATTATCTTTTACATTAAGTCACTGGCAACCAGCTGCATAATTATAGCTGATTTTTACAGTGTTAAATATTTTCTATATCAATATTATTATTATATATAGTACATTATACATTATTATAGCCTAGTACATTTTTCTACACATAAAAAGAAGATGCGCGTAATGAATTCACGCTTCCTCACTTTTTACATTTCTATATGAAAGCGTCTGCTTAATGCCTAATGTAAACGTTATGTAAATGTAATAAGAACCCCAAACGTCAATCACTTAATCTCCTGTCCATTTTATTTTAGATATAGATGCACGTCTCTGTCATGTTCATTAAGTGTCATTTTAATAAATGTCTTTGTTATCACATCTAATACTTCGTGTTACTCCAGTGGACACAAAGCACTGGCTTATGTGCGTATGGACGTGTTTTGAATTAGGCGGAAAGTTTTCGTGAGAAGTTCAAGTGTGCGTATAAATACCAAAAACTTAGTTAATAATTAAATAATTAAAATTTTTAATAATTAAAAACTTAATTATTAGTGAATGAGACCCATTGTCATGGGCTATGCCTTTATAAACTTTGCACATGTGTGTGATTTTTTGCCAAGCCTACTTAAATTCTTCTCAAAGTTGAGCTTCAGTTTTTACTCCGAACACACCAATTCAACATACATTAAAAAGTGTAATGCATCTTAAATCATCTACTCACAAAAATAACGTTTTGACACACACACACATATATATATATATATATATATATATATATATGTTAAGAAATGTACATTTCAATCTTTACATAATATACTAATTATTTTTGGCAAAAGAGAAAAACGTATCATTTTGACCCATGCAATGTATTTTTGCAATTTACCCATGCGACTTATGACTGGTTTTGTGGTCCAGGGTAACAAATTAATACTTAAGAATAGGGTCTGTCTTCAAAAGTAATTTACCTTTAATTTAAAAGTAACCACACATAAGAAAATGACTTTTAATACAAGTAATTTTCCAGTCCGACTCACAGTCTGACTCTGAATCTCTCAGTCGTTTAACTCTTTCCCCACCATTTGGGAGTTAACTGGTCAATTAAGAGAAAACGCTTCTCTGCCAATGACGAGTATTTCCAGCTTTCCGCGATACCGCCATTATCCACTAGCTTGCACTCTTCCGCAACTTATACAATCCGGTAGTAACACCACATGTGAAAGAGAAAGAACTCTGTGTAAGTTTTAATGGGATCGCTCTGAATCTAATCGCTCTGAAGTCTTTCACAAAAATTGAATTTATCTCAGCTTTTCGCTCAAAATTTGGTGATTTTGAAAAACCTACCCATATTTAAGAGGTGATAAGGAGAACAAATCAAGGTAAGCGGAAACTGTGTTGTTGTTGAAAGCAGAGGGTCTGTTCTTTCATTTGGTATATTGTATGTTTATATATTTAAAGAATTAAACATTTTCTGGAAGGCATTACATTTTTGTGAAAATCATGAAAAATGCTGTCGATGGCTGGCAACTTAAAAAAAAAAAACGCTGGCAGGGAAAGAGTTAAATCTGAATATCGCACCCTTCTGAACCCATCGTCCCCAGCTGTTCCCTCACTTTCTACTGCGTACTAAAGCACAGTCCCGCCACAGATCCTTGCTTTCCCCATGAGGGACATTAAGGAGATGCAGTCCTCTCTCCAGCCCCTCCAAACCCCCAGCTGTTCAGAGACAGCAGTATGAAGCTCCTCTCCATTCAGTCAATTACACCTAACAAACAGCCCAACAGTGGACCAGGGCTTTATAATGCAGCAAAACGATCCTAATATAACAGCTCATGGGCATGCATACAGATAAACAAGTTAAATGTGAAAGAGAGGATATTGTGTTAAGCACTGGAGTGTTCCAGAACTGGATTTAATGTATATAATGCTGCATGCATTACAGAAATAATGGCCAATATCAGTACATCATTCAATTTGTTATAATTGATAATAAATGCAATGATTAATATTAAAAGGATTGTACTGCATGTTAAAATGCAGAATTTTCAAATGAGGAACTGATAAATGACTTAAAAATGTTCTTATTGGAAAATTTATTTTTCGCTGTCTCTATATAGGCCTACAGTATATACACTTGTCCTATAGATATCATTAGACCCAAAACATATTTTAGACTCATATTAACATGCATCGAAGGATATCTGCATGCTATATCAAACTTGATTCATTTAAAAAAATGAAAAAAAAACTTATTTTTTACAGCCCTCGGCAAACTTAAAAGTGCCCAAATCTAAAGAAGTAAAAGTTAAGTAGCGTTCCATAAATCATATTAACCAGTGGAATCTAAAATGGCGCACACCTCCATTAACCATCGGAATTAAGCAGCTATGTCAGACAATGACAAGGAACAAGAGTGAACACCTTAAATACAATTAGAAAGACTGGCCTTCCTTCCCATAATCCCTCAGCATCCATCACTCACAGTCATGAGCGATTAGCCTTGGATGATGGCTCCAATGGATGTGCGTTAGACTCTAGCTTTGACTGATTCTGTGGCTACAGCTTCTTCCTCAGTCTTACTTTGCTTTAGTCACTGTGTTCCGGTTTCTACTGGTTGGATGAGAGCCGGCGGCCATTAAATGACAGTGTAACGGATGGTGTGTCGGCCGGAAGATGAGTGTAGATTTGCACAGGGGATCAAGGCAGATGGAGACTAGGGACAAGGGGGACGTTCTGCTTGGTGGTCTAAAACTGCAGACCTGCGGGTCTTTACTCAATGTATCTTTCTATCTATCTGTCACTTTATGATGAGGTATCGCTTGCCTTCTCTCTTACCGGTTGTGTGTACAAGAGGAGAGAACTTAATTCAATAGCTGTGTTTCCATTAAAGATTTGCACTTAAGCACTATTTTCGAAATGTCGACAAAAAACTACTGCGGAGTGAAAAACACTTTGGAAAAGAGAGTTGGGCCGACTATCAAAACACATTTGTAGCCAATCACAGTAAGGGGCGTGTCTACTTACCGACATCATTGCCTGGGTTGCGTATGTGCTATCAACAGAAGGTCCAGATTCTATTGGGGTAGTGGCGCATTTGTTTAGGTGATTTCAAATATCAACATTGGCTTTTGCGAATAAAATGTACTTTTGTTTTCTTTCGTAATAAGTAATTCCAACTATGGTGTTTGTGTGTTCGACTTATGGAGCACACACCCCAAAAGCGAATTCAACAATATGTGCAAGTAAATTACATACAAAGTCAATGCAAAGACGCGAACAGACGTGAACTTACAGGATGACTGCCAGGAAAACGTTTTATACACCTCAAACACATCTTCGCCCAAATTAAACTCAAGTGAAAAACTTACATGACACAAAGTTAAATCCCGCAAGTAATCTAGAACGAGGAACACGATGCTTCGTGTTTAGTGTGTACGCAGCATTAGACGATCAAAATACTGCAAGAGCGACTCGAAAGCATACAGAGCAGTCAACTCCTGAATTGCTCTCATGCTATTTTCTCGTACTCCAGTTTTGTCCTTCAATCAAACATATCACACCATATTTAAAGAATGATCATGTAGCTTTTACACATGACAGATAACCTGTATATGTAAAAAACTTTACATTGAAGTTTTGCGATATGTTCTTTGTTAAAAATCAGTGTTGTTTTCGTCAACGATGACGATAACGAAATGATTTAGTTGACGCACCATTTTTATGATGATAATGCGACAAAGACTAGCTAAAAATGGCTCTAAGGGGACTAAAACATGACTAGACGCTTTCGAGTTTTCGTTGACGAGACAAGACGGAACGAAAATGATTATAAGTCTGACGTTCACAATGCATGTCATTTCTGCCTATTTTGCGTGAAATCTGTCTGTTTTTAGCTAAAAAGTATCAGCAATGCTGCCGCTTCCTATCCTTGTTTTGGGTACGGCCACCACCCGGCTCCCACCATGCCGCACACCAGATTTCACACAACAATACAACACCTGCGGCGAGTTCGAAGGATCATGGGGGTGACGCCAATAAACGGAAACAACATGATTATTTATAGACATACTTTCGGTATAATCCATTAGAAAGAAAAACGGAATGCATATTGGGAAACGACGGTAAATGTGGCCAAAAACTAGGTGGGAAAAATACTACCAACCTCCAGCGGCACCTGAAGGCTTACCACGCTGATATTTTTTTAAAGGTAACTAATAAGTCACGCTGTTGACATATCATATACAATAAATTTCACTAGACAATCGGCTTGTGACACATTTCATAAGCTTAAGGTTTTGCATGTATCTACTTGTTAAACCTAAGCCGATTTCCAAAACTTTTTGTTTTTTCGCCGACTAAACTTGACTAAAACTATCAAGTTTGTAAGTGACTAAAATGTGACTAAAACTCAAAAGCATTTTCGTCCAAAAGACTAAGACTATTTGAAGGATAATGTCAACGCAGCTAATGATGGTGTTAACAATGAAATAATTTAAATTATTATATTCTTTAAATGTCTGATGTAGAAGTTAGTATAGTGCTGGCTATCTCATTCACCAAGACTGGCACAACATGGATGCGTCACTTTCAAAAGTGCAATAAAACCAAATGATGAATATCATCTGAATATTCTTGTGTATGTGGGCAATGTCAATGACAAGCCATCTAGAATTAAAGCAGCTGACGGACTGTGGGGGACATCATGAAACTTTAAAGTGATACTAGAAAAGAGATCTGACCTTTGGATATCGGACCCCTGGGGTCTCTCTGAACCAAAAGAAAATATATAGACATATGTCAGAAATATTTGTAGGGTCAAGTATTGATCCTGATTAAAAGAACACCCTGGATGCACTTAAATCTGGTGCTATTGATGAAAAAAAAATCAATGCTCCTTTCAATCTCATCGTTCAAACTGTGTTTTAGTGACAGAGGGTGGCCGCAGCGTGTGCATGTGCAGAAGAGAGATTCCTCAGTGTGTTTTAAAGAAGAGGTGTCTGATAAAAGAAAAACACAATATCATTTTTTCTAGAAATTCACATTCCGCACAGTTAAAACAAGCTTCTGGTTCGTCTTTTAACACATTCATCTCAAAGATGAAATCAAAAACATTTAACTGAAGACTGACACTATTGCTGGGACTTGCATCAGCATCACTTCAGTGAGCTCTCATCTCAGTATCACTTCATTTGATGATTTTGTTACAATCACGCTGCCAATCAAATCATTTTCACAGCAGCTCCATTTGATTTAATTATTTAAAGGACTTTAATGAAATTTTGTTATTACATTTTTGTGAATTTCATTCAGTATAGGCACTTAAGAGCTATGTTGGGAATAGAGCAAAACTGTAGCATACCGAGTACTGTGCAGAATATATACCAGCTATGTACGTTTACTACGTAAAAGAAATTGTATGCAAAAACGTTAGCTATGCATTAGCCATTGTGTATGTCTTTATGAGTAAAAATTATCATCATCTTTGAAATTAAATGGTTAATTCACTTTTTAACAAGTTTCGTAAAAACCCAAAACTCTTTATTAAAAAAGCACATCACCTCAACAAAGAAAGTGGAAAGTCCAATCAAAAAAAATGTAATTTATGAATTTAATTTTAACTCAAAATATTTTAATTCTAAATAACTTATACAAATCCTACTAAAAAAGCCTACATTTCATATAACTGACTGCTTATAATAAACCCATAGAAATGAAAAAATCATGATGAATAACAATTTATTTATTATAACAATAATTAACATTAACAATAATGAACAAGTCTTAACAGTTTACGAGATTTGGCTCGCTATGATTAATTTTTTTATTCCGTTAGATCACGTTGGCCAAAACACGCATTTTCAAAAGTTATTGCTGGCAAACACAGACATTCGCATTTAAATGAGATTAAATTTCTCAGAGGACTTCTGAGATCAACAAAAAACTGTAGGTAAATTGCTCTGGAAATTTACAGAAGTTGTGAGGAAAAAAACACAGACATGGCTGATTCAGAAGGAATTAAAAACACAGAGGACCTCGGAAAAGCACAATTTTCTCCGAGGTCCCCCTGTAAAACTAATCTTGTCCGAAAATAACTTTTGACAAAAAAAGGATCTTTCCTCAAAAAAGACTGAGCTTATGATTGTAACAGAATGGGTTCATGATGTACAACCACTTTAATATTGGTTAATAAATTCCTCACTTCAACGACAAGGCAACTGCTTTTCTGCATTCTGGCAGAACACATGTATGCACATATATAACAACTAAAAAGTCAATGAAACAAAGACATCAATGTGCTCTTAACATCGACTTTATGTGATTGAAGACAGGAGAGACATGCTGACTCCCAACATACAGTAGATTTATAGAGATCCTGTATTTACAACATTTATTTAAGATGTAGCTTTAAAGTTGACCTTGTTGAAGTCTACAGGTCCTCCACATGCAACATGGCAATACCAGGTGTTCACATTTAAAGCAGACTGTGTCCGTTAACAGCTTTATTTTTCTTAAAGCAAATGTCTATATTGTTTTGGGGTAAAAACAATACTGTAGTTAAATTTCCATTACAATATCTTCAAATTGCGCAGCTTATCATTCTTTAAATATGGAGGGGTATCTGGTTGGAGGACAAGACAAAATAGGTGTGTTGGATTTTTATGTGAACCGACAAGTGTATGACATCAAAATACCACGAGAGTCAACTAAAAAATATTGGGAGTCGACTGCTCTGTATGCTTTCAAATCACTTTTGTGGTATTTTGATGTCATTCCCATGTTGGTTCTTAGAACACCACATGAAATCAAAAACACCCATCGCAATGGTTTTCAGAATGACCCATCGATAGATAATAAAATTACATTTTAGTGGCATAACATTGGTTAATGAAAACAACGTTATTTTGCAATAGTTTTTTGTCGACATTTAGAAAATGACGTTAAATTTTTGCGCAAATCTTTAATGGATATCCAGCTTCTGTTTGTGCACACTTTAAATGTAGCCAACAACACTGGTTTTACGAATAAAGATTTCTGCACATTATCATAGAGCTCCAGGAACTATGAGAGTTTACAGTTATGTCAGGGAAAAATTCATAAACATGTCAAGAGTGATAAAAGTGCACAGGTTTGTCTCTGTTGGAGATAACTCTTTTGTCAGGGCTCCATGTGAAGGCCAAACTGTGATCTGAACCGCAAGGCCTCAGGTGACACTTGCCAGATGCCCTACAGTGGAAAAACACCTCTGAGGTAAAGTATGTACTTCCTCTCTCCTTCATCCTAAATCACAATCGCTCACACTCTCCCGCTGTCGTCTTCTTTCATGCTATCCTATTTCTTTCCATGGTATGCTTGCATTCCCTCCTCTTCTCTTGCTGTCTCGCCCCTGGCCCATCTCACGCCTGACAGCATGACAAATGCTGTGTTAGACACTCTGCTGCCACGCGGCCTGTTTTGGATTAGGCGGAAGATCGCTGTCGAGATGTTTACACTGCACATCAGTGTCGGCACTTTAGCAAGGTCAAAATGGAAAAGAAAGACCTGCACTCTGGCCCAATAGGGAGAGGTTAAGAACGGCAAAGGTAATTTAGAACAGCAGCTCCTGAGGGACACGTTACCCACAATCCAAGACCAACAAAGAGACTCTGAGGCTATAGATAAAGTCAGCAAGGGAAGGAATGGAGAAGCTCAAATGAATTGAGACATCGTCCTGAAAACTTAAGCAAACTTTAGTCTCAGCATCCGACAGTCATCCCAACGGACCATAGGCTGAATGTCTAATGCATACGGTACACTTAATTGGAAACAATTTAGCAGATTCGAAGTCATAGTAATAAAGATGTTGACTGACACAGACACACTGCTTTAAATGTGAACACCTGGTATTGTGAAGGACCTGTAGACTTATATATATATATATATAATAAACAATATTGGTAAAAGTAAAAAATATATTAAAGGGTAAAATAGGGGTAAACGTTTGGGGCCCTCATTATATTTACATTTTTAAAATGTGGCCCTTGAAGAAGAGTAAACTGGTGTAAACTGTTGTTACCATGTGGACTGGTTGTTTTTCCTGTAAGTCATAATGCTCTGGGACAGTCCTTGGTCAAATAACAGAATATCATGAGTGCCTACATACCCTACAATAAACTTTATAACCTGTAAGATTAAAAAAACGTAAATTAAATTTAATTTTATAATGTATTGTATAGAAGCGATTTCCTATAACAATTTTATAAAGGTAAACACTTTATTTTATTTTATATACGCACAATGCTTTCATATTCTTGTCTCACCTGCTTGACTGTACATGTACATAGTAAGCTTTATTTTAAACATGTGTACTGAATTTCATCTTTTATTGTAAATGTCTAAATACATTATGCCTTATAATAACTAATTTCAAAGCATGATCATCAATATCAAAAGGTTAAGATCATGAGAAACGTCAGTGCCAGTAGCCAACTGGGCTCCACATTGACATATTGCGCAATATTGGTTTAGTGCCCTTATTTTTGATAGTGCCCATATTATTTCCTGTCCTCTCTTCACAAATCTATCTATTAAAGGGGACATTTCACAATACTTTTTTCAAGTTGTAAAATAAATCATTGGTGAAAAAAATCAAGAAAAATTAGCTTACCCAATTGGAAGATTTTTTGCTTGTATTATGCACAAAATCACTTAAATTTGATATTTTTGGTCTAAAGACTTATTTTCTTGGCTCGGTTTGCTTATCAAAAAAAGGATTTTAATTGAATAATATATTTAGATATTTTTACAGAAAACAAGACAAAAATACTAAAACTTTTTTTCTTGAAAATCATTTTTGCAGTTTTTTTTGTGAAGTTCTAGCTCAAAATGCCATATATATAATTTTGTATACAGTAGCTTTCTAGGCGTGAGCAAAAATGTGCCATTTTTGGGTGTGTCCTTTTAAATGCTGATCTCTGCACTAAAGGCAGTGCCGTGGTTGGATAGTGCAGATTAAGGGGCGGTATTATCCCCTTCTGACATCACAAGGGTTTTTTTCACATGCTTGCAGAGAATGGTTTACCAAAACTAAGTTACTGGATTATTCTTTTGCACATTTTATAGGTTGATAGAAGCACTGGGGATCCAATTATAGCACTTAAACATGGAAAAAGTCAGATTTTCATGATATGTCCCCTTTAAAGATACATTTAGGATGTTATTTATCATTTTTGGACTCTGTCAACCCCAAACCCCATTTACTTTTATTATACATAAAAAATAGGTAATGATTGATACTATTGCTCTTTAGAAATAACTCACCTTTTACATTTCACAGTAATAAGCCACATAGGTTTGAAACAATATAAGGGCGAATAATTGATGATAAAACATTTAGGCCTGGTTTCACAGACAAGGTTTAGCTAGCCAGGACTAGGCCTTAGTTAAATTAAGATGATTAAGCATCTTTTATAAACATGCCTTAGAAAAATTGTTACTGGTGTGTATCTTGAGACAAATCAATCAGTCTGATTTTCATAATATGTAAAATATGTCATAAGAGTAAAAAACAAAAAAATGAGAAATATTCCAGTCAAGCATGTCCACACTTTTAGGAGGTATAGATTGCATACAACATTGTTTTGTTTGATTTGACACTATCACTCACCTCATTGTTCAACCGAATCATTAAAAAGAACCAGCCGAGACGCGTGATTCGCCAACTTTTTAGCTGTGCAGTGTGCACATAAGTTGTGGTTTGCACTTGCAAGTATTAAGCAGCCCAACAATGTCACCTCCTCTCAAAATGAGAAGAATTTCCAATTTTCACATCCCAACTATTTCCCACTGAAAAATGCTAAGTAATTTTAACATTTCTCCAACTTAGTGTTGAAAGTGAGAACAGTGAGTGATGAGGACTGTCTAACAACCGCTCCAGTGTGACAAACTAATTAAAGTATTTCAACTAAACTCTTTGGGCTTTAACTCAAGCATATGGGTGTCAAATAACCAATGTGCAGAATGTTAAAATGTGAGTATCAATACACACATACACACAGCACAAACTCACCCTTACAGGAGCTCATATTACAAATTAAACAAATATGGAACAACCACACCAATGTCTGCAGCACTACAACAGTATTCCTTTCATATACAAGATGAAATTAGCAACAAATAAAAGGTAACACTCGACAATGTCATAATTTATACACATATCACGTCTAATTTTATGATTTTTTTTGTTTATATGTGGAACTCATAGAGAAATAAAGATAATATTCATCCAATGAAAGCATACAGTGACCAGATGTTGTAAGGCTCCAAACTGGTCATCACTGTAATAAAACCAAAATTAAATTTCACTATAGTAGTATACAGTCTATGACGCAGCTGGTGTGAACCAACAGTTAGATGTTTAATGATTACTTAGAGCATTGGGATCACTAGACGAGGGCTTAATGTATTTATTTTTATGAAAACTGCTTTTTATTAATGCTTTCTTTCACCTGTAGCTCAAAATTAGACCATGTGCATTAACCATTATTTTGATCATTGTATCGTATGAGCAAAATTCAAGTAGTGTCATACAGGAAAAATGCACAGATGTTTCTCACACCTTAATATTTTGACCGCAGCACAGAGCTGCAGGGTGACAGCCTAACAGTTGTGCCAAAATGAACTGATCGACACTTGTAAAGCACAGTACGACATCTAAGCAACATGGAGAAACTGTTCACTAGCGTCTATGTGTGTCTACTTACTGACAGACTCCAGATGACACTACTGGTCTCAGAAGACCTCTGGGCCTGCGTATCAAAGCAGACAGCACTACTACAAACATATGTGTGTTAAACACGCACAGTGCCAAAACAACATCCCTTCAAATCAAATAAAAATGATCTATGAGATCAGACATGTTGACTGAACATGTAAACTGTAACTTCTGCCCCCAGCAAACCTCAAGTCCGGCACAAAATATTTTCCTTCAGGGCAGACACTTCGTTGCAAGCACAAAGTCTTGTAAACATAGGGAAATGTTTCAGGAAACAAATTGAAATATAGTTACATGAACTTCGCTTTAAACATTTTAAAAAGCCTAAAATGATTACCCTTTGATTATTTCCAGGTTTAAACAAAAAAGATTTAATAATGTTTCCTAACTTTTTGACTCACTGTTGCACTTCATGGATTCTTACTGAGGCAATAACAAACCGTTTGAGTAAAATATGATATGTTGTTATTTAGATAACTACCCATAAACATCTTAACAGGCTAACTAGCTTTAACTAAGCTTAGCAAGACTCCCTTCAAACTACTACACTGCATCTAAAATCTTCCATACTACATAATGGGCGCAAATCAGCATGAGCAATGTATAGTATGTCCAAAAGCTCAGTATGGAAAAAAGTATGTGAGAAATACACAGATGGTCTATTACTTTCATCAAGATTTGTTGGTATGCATCGAATGGAAGTTGTGGAGTCGCCAAATTAAAAAAAGTTAATACATTAACAATACAGAAAAACTTCACAAGTGCATCCGATTTATGTACCAGGAAATGTATTCCTCATGGTTAAATTGTACTTGTTTAACAACACTTGTCAGTGCCGATAGCCCCATGGTAAGTGCGGCGACACATAGCATCAGTGTGCTCACGGCAACCCAAATGGGATTCCCGTATTTGAGGTCTTTTGCCGATCCCACTCCACCTAACATTTTTCTGTCTATTCTCCACCACTCTATCCAAGTAAAGGCACAAAAGCCCCACTCCTAAAAAAAACATAACACTTAAACTATTTTTACCATCTGTACACCATAGGTTGATAAATATATGGGTCACATGACAATGACAATATCTAACTCAATATGTTCTGTCACTGTATACAATGATGGAAGTAGAAAGTAGGGAAGTTAATCAGAGAGAGAAAACCAGAGAGGTCTGTTTTCACTGATGTACACAACAGCGCCCCTATGGCTTTACTGAGAATGCAATCTGCATATGCATTGTTTTATGTGTTCTGGCACTTTTTGTAAATAGCATCTCAAATCAAGCTCGCATAGCTAGAATCCTCTGCATTTACATACTTGCATAGACTATGTTTCAGGCCTTGAAGCGTAACCCTACATTAAATTTCCCCTCTGCGCTGCTAAGTCACAGAGACGGTGAGCAATCCATTCAAAACGCTGAAATTGATTTTTTTTTTGCCTTGCTGCTTTGTGAATTAATTGGAGTAATAAAACAAACCTATAGAGCATAAAACAGTATTAGCGTGCAGCTCTGGTAGCAGGATTTCACAGGTCATCATACAACTCAATGAAAGGTGGCTGATTGGATTGTGAGGACGTGTATTCTTCCTGTTCATGGATGGCTGAACGCTCAGCATTCATTTGGACTGGAGGAATAATCCACTTAGAAAGGCGGGTCGGGCCGTACGCCGGGAAATACCAGGGTGTGCGTCTTTATGTGTGCATTGATTTAGAAGGTGGTTTCATAATGACAGACCACTGCAGGGTTAAACTGCAACAAAAAAAAATGCAGTTTTAGGGGCGTTTTCACAATATGCTTGTGTACTATCTGTACTTTTAAAGGGACTTTTCACCAAAAATTTTAATGAATGAAAATAAAAATGTCAATATTCTGTCATGATCACTGACCCTCATGTTGTTACAAACCTGTATACATTTCTTTGTTCTGCTGAACACAAAGGAAAATATCTGCAAATAAAGCAGAAAACAGAAACACCACTGACTTCTATAGTAGGAAAAAAATACTACTATGGCAGTCAATAATGCTCAAAATATCTTCTTTTGTGTTCAGCAGAATAAAAAATTATACAGATTTGTAACAACATGAGGGTGAGTAAATCAGGACAGATTTTTCATTTTTGGGTGAACTTTCCCTTGTATCCCTTGTTGTTGGCTTTTGTGCGCGCAAGTGTTTAGAAGTCTTTGACTTTTAAGTCAGCGCATCATGTAAATCAATTGAAAATGCTGGGATGGTATCTGTTTTCTATAACAAACTATGATATATAAGCTATAGGGCCAGATAAGGCTCATTTTGTCCTATAAGTTCGCCTATTAACTCTTTCACCGCCAGCATTTTAAAAAAAAGTTGCCAGCCAGCGCCAGCGTTTTTCATGATTTTCACCAAAGTTTAATGCCTTCCAGAAAATGTTCTTCTTTAAATATATAAACATACAATATACCAAATGAAAGAACAGACCCTCTGCTTTCAAACAAAAAAACCGTTTCATCCTACCTTTAGTGGTTCTTTTGCAATCAGCTTTTGAATATGGGTAGGTTTTTGCAAAAACACCATATTTTGAGCAAAAAGCAGAGATAATTCCATTTTTATGACGGACTTTTCATAGAGATCATATTCAGAGCGATCTTTAAAACAGACACGGACATGCAGCAGCTTGCCATAGGGCAATACTTCCGGTTTTAAAAAGTTGCGGAAGGGCGCCACCTGGTGGATAATAGCGGTATTGCGGAAAGACGAAAAATCTCGTCATTGGCGGGGAAGCGTTTTCTCTTAATTGACGAGATATCTCGTCAATGGCGGGGAAAGAGTTAAATACTTGTAAAGTAAAAATTTTGTAATTTACTCTTGTTATATGTTATGTGAATTGTCTTCCATGAAACACAAAGGTTAAATGTGGATAAAGGTTCAAATGTGAAGAATTTCCTAGTCATTCATTTTCAATTAAATACATAAATGGGATAAATCAGGACCATAAAAGTATCATTAAAGTGGTCTGACTCACAGCTATATATAAGCCTTCTGAAGTCTTGAAAGCTTAAATGAAGGCTTTGTGTGAATGAAATTTCGTTCTTACATAAAGTATGAGGGCATTAGACACGCTGTCAAAGACATTTGGTCATGAAATGCGAGAACCATTTGTGTTTGACGTCAGTGACGCAGTTTTAAATTCATTTTAGATGTTTGGTAACCAGTAAAAAACGGGTCATTTCATGTCTATTGTACCACTTCAGAAAACTTGCAATATGAGTTGTACAGATCTTTTAAAAGGGGACATTTCACAAGACTTTTTTAAGATGTCAAATAAATCTTTGGAGTCCCCAGAGTATATATAGTATATAGGTTTTAAACAATATAAGGGCGAATAAATGATGATAAAACATTTAGGCCTGGTTTCACAGACAAAAGTTAGCTAAAGCCAGGACTAGGCCTTAGTTAAAATAAGAGAATTAAGCATCTTTTATAAACATGCCTTAGAAAAATAGTTACTGGTGTGTATCTTGAGACAAATCAATAGCACTGGCACATTTTAAGATCTGTCATTGCAACTTATTTTCAGTTGAGACAGCTCAAACATGTGTTTTAGTCCAAGACTACCCTTAAGGCATGTCTATGAAACAAGGAGTAACATTTGAAGGTGAACTACCCCTTTAAAATTCTATTCTATTGTGTTACTGACCTGCCAAGGGACTACAGGCGGAAAATAGCACTTGTGCTAGAACCTGGCACAATGCATCTCTCATTGTTCTTATACAAAGTTAATGTTAATTTGTGCATTGTCCCAGTTTAAATAAAATGCAGAAAAAAACGCATCTTGAGAACCCAGGGTTTTGTATTTTGTTCCTATTGGTTGCAGTTCATAAAGTTGCATTTAAATGCAAGAGCATATCTAGGCCCAGTTTCACAGACAAGGCTCAGTTTAAACCAGGATTAGACCTTAGTTAAGTTACATTTAAGTAGGTTTTATAAATGTGACTTAGAATAAACATTACTGGTGTCCATCTTTAGACGAAACAATGGCACTGATATATTTGAATATATGTCAGGGTAAGTTCTTTTTTAATAGGAGGGGTCAGACATGCATTTTAGTCTGGGACTAGGCCTAAGACCGGCCTGCGAGATAAACTTTATATGTGTGTGTGTGTGTGTGTGTGTGTGTGTGTGTGTGTGTGTGTGTGTGTGTGTGAGAGAGAGAGAAGGAGAGAGAGAGGGAGTCTAAGTGTAAGTGCAATCTCTCTTTTAAACAAATGATCCAGATACAGATGCATGTCAGAGTCCGTCAACGTGACAAACGGCACATTTACAGCTGTGGAGAATGAAAGAGGAAAAGATCACTCCATTAACTGACACCTCCACCTTCATGCAGAGACACAGAAACCTGAGCACGTCTCTGGAATGTCTGACTCGTGAAAGAAAAAGCAACTTATCCAGCAAGCTAAACATTACAAGTCCCTGTGTCTGCTTTTACAACTGAACTTAAAACACAAAGAGGCAGATTTACAATAACTTATGTACATACAGTACTGTGCAGAAGTCTTAGGCCACCATCAGCAGCTATGTTGTTTTAGCAAAGTTTTAATGTCCATCCGTATTTATTTTTCACTTTTTTTTTAAGATACAAACAGAAAATACAGGAAATATGTACACAAAATTAAAAACAAAACAATTTTCGAAACTAAATGTCCTCTTCAGGCATCGGAGCATTTCTAGCTGAAAACACGGCATATAATATCATCTCTCATAGCGACAATCTATTATTTCTCTCTTGGCACGAAACACATCTTGAGCTTTTTGAGAAGACTGAAGTCCTGAAGTCATTCGATTAGAATTAGAAATTAGGATATAATTTCATTTAGGTTTAAGAGATCCTGCAGATGCTTGCTATTGCTCAAGTGGAAGGGGAGTTTACCCCGTAAAACACTTCAGTTTATACTTATGTTGTTTTTAATACTACATACACATTTCCTGTATTTTCTGGTTGTATTCTAAAAAAGAGACTGAGAAATAATTATATATGATCACTATAACATTGCAAAAACAACAAATCTAATGGTAGCATGGTGGCCTAAGACTTTTGCACAGTATACGTACATACAATTCCCCAGCTTTTTTACCAAGAGTTTTAATTTTGGTGTGTAAACATGTTTTAAATCACCCACTTTCTGACATTTAGATGAAATAGGGGTGTGTTTTATGTAGCCGAGGTGTACATGACATCAGGCAGAGGTGAAACCAGCTCAGATGAAAAACACATGGTTAAAAACGTAAGATCCCCTGAGGTGATGTAGTAAAGCACTGGAAAGATCGAAGCGTTTCACATCTGCTCGAACCGAGAGAAAATGTCTTGCACTGAATAAATGAAATGAAAACGCTGAAGCTCTGAATATAAAAGTTCCATAATTCTCACCTGCAACGATTTTCAGTTTGAGGGTGAAATTTTTCAGGCAGATTTTATTACAGTTTAAAGATACGAAAGAGAGCGAGAGCGAGAGCGATGAGTTGGTTAAGGTGAAGTGTGTATTAAAATTGATATTATCTTTAATATGAATGAGTACTATAGTGGGAACATTTCGCAGAGGTTTGTTCACGGCCACATGAGCGAGTCTGAGCATTTCAAGCTGAAAACACGGCATATAATATCATCTCTCATAGCGACAGTCTATTATTTCACTCACCATTAACTCACAGACACACGTTTGATCATAAGACTATTTCTGTAATGCTGAAACATCACTTTACAGTTTTTTATTTTCCTCTAAATACTGTGTAACTTTTAGAAGAGGATCTCTTGACAAAAATGCTATATAATAAATATAACTATATTATCATTGGTGTATAAAGACCTTACATAATGAATTGTATTGTTTTTATTACCTTAGAATGAGCCGTTTTTATCTACATACCCTGCGGGTCCCCTTACATGGAAGTCGCCGCTATGTTTCTACAGCACTGTTATACAGAGCGCAATTCGTCCCTATGTTGTCTCAGACGAAGACATGTTTGAACCTGTGGCGGCTACTGAAGTTTCTCTATTGAGGGTTTGGAAATTGACTAGATGTCGCTAAAAACCCACACTGGACCTTTAACTTACTTGCATTACCTCTGACACTTTCTTTATAATGTATACATACTGGATTTGAGGGCAGAGGAGTTGACTTCGATTTCTCCTCCTTTGATTGGCTGGAAGCAGGCAAGTTCAGAGTCGTACGGTTCTGGACTGGACTGTCCCGTTAAGCAGCTTCCTGGTCCATTCCTGGGACTCACGGCGGTCCCCTGCTGGGCTTCCTGTTCCTCGTACACAGCGATCAGCTGAAAGACGAACACAATAATAAGATTCAGATAGTGTTGGGATTATAAATTAAACAACGGATGGTTAAATATCGATAATTTCTGCTCTAAAATCTGATGGGTTACATTACACACACTGTAAAATTGATCCAAAGCAAAATCGTCCCATAAAGCAGTAATAGGGTCATCAGTTACATTCATTGATTAGGTTTTGACAAAGAAATTACCTACAAGTAATACCTAATTTTTAATTATCCATCAAATTATCATCAGCTCTAAGTTAATAAAATTTAACAGAAAAATTCTACATCTATATTATTTTAACATCATTAAATAATGACTTGAATGATTACAGATTAATGTTTTACTTTAAAGGCGCACTGTGTAACTTTTAGAAGGATCTCTTGACAGAAATGCAATCTAATAAACATAAGTATATTTTCAGGGGTGTATAAAGACCTCACATAATGAACTGTATTGTTTTATTAACTTGGAATGAGCCGTTTTTATCTACATACACCCCGGGTCCCCTTACATGGAAGTCGCCACTATGTTTCTACAGTACCCATAAATGGACAAACTGTTCAGCAGACCGCGTTTCGTCCCTACGTTGACTCTTTTCATTGTGTTTCGAAATTGAGGTTGGTTGCAATTCGCAATCTCACTGCTAGATGCCACTAAAAACCTACATTACACCTTTAATCCTCTGAGAGTCTTTTGGGGCTCTGGGAAAGTTTTGACCTGTACTGTGCTTCTTGCAGTTGCCTAAAAACATATTCAGGAAAAAGTCTCATAACACTGTGTGCAGCACAAACTGCAATCTCAGGTCATCTCAGGTTGTGGAGCAACAAGAGAAAGACACTACCTCTCCTTTTTCTCATACAGTTTACACAAAGTGGGAATATTTATTTTTGATTTTAATTTATATCATTTAAAAGTAGACATTCCAAGCTTTATGTAGACTAGGGGTCTCCAACCTTTTTGTGAGCAAGGGCTAACACAATGGATAGAACAATCTGAAGGGCTACTTTTTTGATATAGTCCAGGGGTCACCAAATGGCAGACTCCGGTCTGAATCAGGACCGCAAGGCCTTTTTTCGACCCAGGTTTGAGTGCTGCATCGGCCGGAACAATATGCGGCGAACAGTCACAGACAGATGTGCAGTGAAGAGAGCAGAGAGCGGCGCAGACAAATACAACTTTCGATGACTGAAAAACAACAGCATTCTCATAAATTAGGAAAGTTGGTGCTGAAAACAGAGTTTTTGGATGTGGGTGGAAAAATACGCATTTATTCTTCCTCATTTGCTCGGTTGTCAAAAGTGGTAACATTAAATGCCATTACAAAGCTAAACATAGACACTTTGAAGAAACGTACCCTCAGCAGTACGAGGTAAGGGTGCGAAAACTAAATGAACTAAAAAGCACAGTATGAGTGACCCACACTGTCCTCACTCACTCACAACCCAACAATGAGCCTAAGAGTGTTTACTGAAAATACAGTGGATTTTAGGAAAGCATAACAAGCCCTTTACAGATGGGGAAATAGTGCATGGATGCGGCATGAGAAACATTTTTTGATGGAAAAGAAAAACATGAACTGAGCGGAAAAAAAATTTAAGTGTTAGCTGGAAAGGCCAAAGCCATTTCTCCCACTAAAGTTCTCAGTCAGATTAATGTATGCAAGTTCACATAAATGTATATATATGAATATACATAAAGAAATTTTAAACTAGAAAGATTATGCTTCCATCTTTAAGTTAAAATCAGTTCAACCTGTTTTATTTCATTTTCATTTGAGCTTATTTACATTTTTATGGAATTTAACTCTTTCGGCGCCATTGACGAGATATCTCATCAATCAAGAGAAAACGCTTCCCTGCCAATGACGAGATTTTCCGTCTTTCCGCAATATTATCCTTCCGCAACTTTTTAAACCCGGAAGTATTTCCCTATGGAAAGCGGCTGCATGTCCGTGTCTGTTTTAAAGATCGCTCTGAATGGGATCTCTATGAAAAGTTCCACAAATGAAAATTCCACAAAAATGGAATTATCTCTGCTTTTTGCTCAAAATGTGGTGTTTTTGCAGAAACCTACCCATATTCAATAGCTGAATACAAAAGAACCACTGAAGGTAGGATGAAACGGGTTTTTTTTTTGAAAGCAGAGGGTCTCTTCTTTCATTTGGTATATTGTATGTTTATATTTTTAAAGAAGAACATTTTCTGGAAGGCATTAAACTTTGGGGAAAATCATGAAAAACGCTGGCGCTGGCTGGCAACTTTTTTTAAAAACGCTGGCGGTGAAAGAGTTAAGAGAGAAAATACATATGAAAAGACATTATTCAGTATACATAACAACATTACATTTTGTTCAATAAAAGCAAATATTTACACTAATTTCTTTATTCTGGCGAAAGCCGTCAATTTATGTTTTTACGTGCAGTAAATTGTCCGGACCTCAGCTTGGAGGGTTCATTTACTGGACCTCAAGCTATTTTAATTAAAGACCCCTATTATAGTCTTATCAAAACATTTTGTTTTACTTGTTAATTTTATTTTACTTGTTGAAATGTGGTATTGTTTAAAATGTTAACATACATAAAGGAAATCAAGCTAATATAAAAATATGTAATAAACAAAGATTAAAATTAAGGCTATTAACTCATTCCCCACCAGCCATTTTTTGAAAAGTTGCCCGCCAGCATTTTTTCTGATTTTCACAAAAGTTTTACAAAATGCCTTCCAAGATTTTTTTTTTTTTTTTGAAAAATATATCAAATGAAAGAACAGACCCTCTGCTTTCAAACAAAAAACAAACAAAACGGTGAAATGTTATTTTAAAATTTGTCAATAACATTTTGGCTTCAGTTTTTTCTAGGGCTGGGCATAGATTAATCTATTAATCTCATACAAAATAAAAGTATTTTTTTGCATAATATATGAGTTTGTGCTGTGTGTAAATATGATGTATATTTAAACACACATACATATATATATACACATTTAAGAAATGTTTTATTTAAATATTGTTTTGTTGTTTATATATAATTAAGAATATATAAATAAATTAGGGCTGGACCAGAAAATTCGAATATTCGAATATTCGTTCCGTGGGTTGACATTTTCAGTTTTGAGATTCGATTATATTTATAAATATTTTTCAGCGTTAATGCAGAGCTTTTGCCAAGCAGGAAGTGCGCTTCACGCTCCCGCTCTGTAGGTGGCGCAGAGAGACCAACATCCATAGCCAACAGCCACCAAACGCCACCAGTGGAAGAGATCGCCTCAAACGGAAAGCGCGCTTCCTGCTTTGGCATTCACGCTAATAGTGTTGTAAATAACGTTCAGTTTCATGCAAAAACTGATTGATTTGCTTCACAAGACGTCAATATGTCACACAGAGTTATGGGGGATTACTTTTGTATTGGATATATATGCTTTAGCTCTTAAAGTATGCGGATCGGTTGACTTGCATGACGGAGCTCTGGGGTTTCTGCAAAATATCTTCTTTATTGTTCTGCTGATGAAAAAAGCATATTGGATGGTGTAAGTGTTAGTAAATAAACTTGATTTTGAAAGTATGCTACCGTTTTATTACAGTTTGTTGAACTTCGTTCATTTATTTTCGTTGTTTTATTTAAATAGCCTACCCTTTACGTTGTCAGTAATTACTGTGCTGCTAATGTCTGATACGGGAGTGTTTGTTTGTTAGAAAAATGTTAGGCTTCCTTATTAAAAGTATTGCTCTTGTGTTTTGTTTCACTAATGTTGTTCTCGCTTGCGCTGTTCTGTAGTATTTTTAAAGTTTAATAATTCTAAACGTGTCACATGTCCATATTGCACGAAAAAAAGGCACTACACTCCCTTGGGTCCGCAGCAACACCTCCGCCATATAATAAAACTGTAGACAGACAGACACACACATACACACACACACACAGAGATTCCTGCCTTTATTAAAGAGAAAAATATGTTCAGCCCCTCCTTCCGAAGCTTCAAATATTCGATTTTATTTCTACTAGAGCTTCGAAGCTCAAAAAATGGTTTCGGAACAGCCCTAAAATAAATATGTATACAGATGTAAATGTTTCTTAAATACATACATGAATGTGTGTGTATTTATATATACATAATAATTACACACAGCACAAACTCATATGTTATGGAAAAAATTACTTTTATTTTGTATGAGATTAATCTAGATTAATCTATGCCCAGCTCTAGATTTTTCATAAATTGGGTAAGTCCATCTAGTGGGTAATCGTGGTATTGCAGATTAACATAAAAATTAATCAGGAACACTTTTTTATGCAAATGTTTTCTCTTAATTCACAAGATAGCTCATCAATGGCAGGGAAGGAGTTAATAGAATGTTCTTTTGACGGCATCTCACTGACTCTGTGTGGGCAACCATGTTGGAGACCACTGATGTAGACATTTAACTTTTGCTTGTCTGACAAGTATTCGCAAAGTAACAGTTAATTTTGCGACGCGTTTCTGAAAGGACTTTACTGAGACAAAGAGAGCAGAACGCGCATTATGTTTGTTTTCTTAACATTTTGTTTTTATTGGGAGTAGACACAAAAAACAGACACATTATTGTTTTAAATGATGTATAAATCATAGCTGTATGTTCAAAATCAACAGATTATTTTGAGTCTCGTTTGCACTGGGCGTTAATGTATTTTTGCATGCATTTGGCAGATGCTTTTATCCAACGCAATTCACGGTGCGTTCAACCTACACATTTATTTTTTATCACTCTGTGTGTGCCTTGGATTAAACCCATGACCTTTGTGTTGAAAGCGCACCTGATATAGTGTACTACACTTTCTGTGACCCTGCCTATGAAAACCCAGTTGAAGTCATTTATTGTGATTTACGGTTTTCTACATAAGATCATCCTACATAAAGAACATTCTGCAAAAATATAACCTTGATATCTTTAAAATTAACTTTGTACAGTCATGTCAAAGTTCGAAGTCAATGTTTTCAATCAATGTTTAAATACAAACTTTGATGTTTCTAATCTCATCATTAGATGATAAGACTTTACCCTGGATTTCACAGACAGGGTCACATAAGAAATTAAAAGCAATTTCAAACACAGCAACTGGAAATGAGCAAATATTCGAAAACGACCTAAACCACTTTCAATGTAAATCATACAACACATAGTGCAATTTATTACCTTCTGTATCAGGACACTATAGAGGAGATCTAATGAGCCCAGCATCGCTAACGTGTATCAGGTTGATCTTACTGTGCAATGGCATCCATTCACTCAGCTCAGTGTTTGTAAAGTCTGGTTGTCTGACCAGCAGTTATATACATCAAACTCAATCCATTCACAGGGTCACTGACACTGCACCTAGATGACTGACAGCATTGCTGTTCTAGGCGACTCCATGCATGCGTGTCTGTATGTACTGTAGATGTATGTGGAGGCCTGAATGCAGTGAATAAATGAAAGAGGAGTTTGCTGGTAAAACCAGAGGCTTCCTGTATGAGAGAGATGGCAGGAGGCTAAACATAAATAAACAGTACACAGTGTGACATTCAGAGAAAAATCAGAGAGTAAGAATGAGAAATGAAGCTATAATTGAACAGAAATGAACCGGTAAGAGCTACGAAGAGAGTTTCGAGAAAGAGTTAAAGGGCTGTCATTTCTTTAAACGTCTCATCCATAACTTTTACGAATGATCACAGGGTGACAATGTGCAAGAAAGTGGAAGAAGGAGAAGATCTCAATGGCTTAAAGAGATCTCGGCGTCAAAATTTTGTCATCACTTTCCCTTATGTCATTTTAAACTTGCATGACTGTCTTTCATCTGTGAAACCTGACAGCCTCAGTCACCATTCACTTTTTTCATAATGACAGTGAATGGCGACCAAAATGATCGGATTCTGCCTAACATCTGTTGTGTTCCACAGAAGAAAGCAAACATAGGTTTGAAACAACATTAGGGCGAGTTAAAGACGACAGAAATTTTATACTTTCTGTGAAAAATCCCTGGAATGATAAATGACAAAAAAGAATCAAAATATTTTATCCTCGAATTTATTACATTTTTTTTTCTATACAGTCGTGCAGCTGCCACCATGAAATGTGCTTTATGATACCATAGAAGAACCATGTTTGGCTGAACGGTTTTGTGGAGAACCTTCGAGTTTCAAAAAAGTTCTTTGTAGTTAAAAAAGTTTTTTTTTTTTTAAAGAAATGGTTCTTTAAGGAACTAAAACAGTTTTTTCTATTCCTTTGCTCTGAAGAACCTTTTAAGCACATGCCTTTATTTTTAAGAGTGTACTCCATTCCCAAAAAACTAGCGATTTTTTATATTTTGAATTTAAACATGTTTAAGTTATAGACAAATATATATGCCAATTAATCTGCTTTGGATTTCAAGCACAAGAATTTAATAAACATATAATATATGCCAAGAGGATACAGAAGAGCAGTAGTTCCCAACTGTTTTTCAATATTTAGGAGGACCCCCATAGACTAGATAGATGTATATTTGCTACTAAATTGCAAAAAAAAACATCTTGATTTTTGCATGTTTTAGCTTATTTTGTCCAATTTATAATTATTTTAAGTCATCTTGAGGTCCCCTTGGAAATCTGCTGAGGCTCCCCCTGTGGGCCCCCAACCCCCTGGTTGGGAAACACTGCAGTAGATTATATGTAAGGAAAAATTGACAACAGGTCGTTGAATTATTCGCAGATATTATGCACACCCAATGTGGTAATGTGGCACAACACAAAGCATCTATCTGGACGTGATATTAAAATTATGAGTTTTCCCACATTTATCATCCTACAATCTTTCATACGATGAGACTGGCGGCAAACCAATATTTCATGAATCAAATGTGAACCCCCAATGCTTTACGCTTTTTTCAACGTTAGATTAATAAATTGGACCCAATGTCACCTACATCAAAATTGTATTATTGGGCGAATAAACGCTTTAAAGTCACAATTAACAGAAGTAGCGACTGTCTTATTTTTCCGGTAGTGATGTATAGCCGAGTGAAACGGCTTCTGAAATGAGAAAAAGGTGGGGCCGGACATAAAATTTTTCAATAACGAATTGATTGGGTAGTTGGAAGTTGGGTAATTTTACTATTTGCTGCAATCTTTTTCCTGGCCCGCCCTCGCGCCATTCCTCATGACCAAGTAAAGAGAGATTGTTTTGAGAAGGGGAGGAGATTTGCATTTTTGATTAAATGTTATGAGGGCACATGAATAAAAAAAATAATAATGAAGCTCACAGATAAGTCATTTGTAAACAATACCACAATATTCCAAAAAGTGTGCGTTTTCAATTTAAATTTCATGGTGACTTTAAGATGTCATATTCCACCCACATATTGCTCTAAAAAGCCCCTACTTAGAGTATGCCAACAATAAAAATTACACTCTGAAAAAAAAACATATATTGATCAACTACAACTCCACATATGATGATAAGAGATTTCAAGAACCTTTCACTTCAAACCTTGAATGGAACGCAGCATTAAATCCAACAGCTCTTAATGCAATCCTCACCGACCGTCAACCAAGAGCTTCCCACCCATCCATCCATCACTGATTGCTATCATTTCCCTTTCCCAAGACTAAAACCCTTATTTCTGATTAGACCCAATGCTTTTCCTGACAGATCTTCACCCACACACACACGGGCCAGTGCATGATCACCGTGTAAGGGTTGTGATTTATTCACAAAGCAGGAGACGAGAGGAGCACTTCCTCCGTACCAGAGGGAGAAGAGAGCGTGGAGCTTTAGAAATGTCATCAATCTGCTCACCCTGGAAAAGATATGAAGAGAAAGAGAGAGAGGACAGGAGAGAGAGAGAGAGGACAGGAAAGAGAGCAAAGGTTCTTCCACTAATATTTCTCTTTCCTGCTCTCTCTCTCTTCCTCTTTGTGTGTGTGATGTCTCATTTATATCTAGCAGAACATTGGCTCCAATACAACAGGCTGGACCAGCAACTGAGAGCAAATGCAAGTGAGGGCCCACCTGTGTATGGGAGGAGACAGGATCCAATTCATCCCCATTACAACAACACATACACAATTCACAAATATCGAGTAAACATACACTACATTACCAAATGTGACCTTGCCTGTGAAATCCAGACTAAAGTCTCATAATTTAATTATGAGATCTGGAGAATCAAGGTTTGATTTCAGTCACTGATTTCACATTGACTTCAATCTAGGACATCTTTTTACCTTACTATATAAAAGATATCAGCACAGAATGTTCTTTACATGTAAGATACTTTTGTGTAGAAAACAATAAAATCACAAAAAAATGACTAAGCTGGTTTTTCACAGATGTGTAACATCCAAAACATCTGCCACAATGTTATTACATAGAAAATAACAGATAACTATTAAACTCAAATGATTTATATATTTTAGAACTAAAGAAGCCATTTAATCACACTTTAAGAGCAACTATCGTCCAATTCACGGTTTTACATTTCCTTTGGTGTGTAAATGTGTATTAGTACATGTTAACGATATGCAAAAGGTACAAACCCCAAAGTAAATGAAGACGCGAGTTATTATCTCCAACATAAATCTCTTTTCTTGGACTACAACAAACACACAGATTGTAGGTAACAGTTTACTTCCTTGGATTGGTGATGTAGACAAGACCGAGATTATCATAATTCCTCCCGCTTCGGATTCAGCCTGTAAGTTAACTCCTGTTGGCATTGCATTGTGAGTGAATCTTTCAAAGATGGTAAAGAGCGTCACATTTCTGGCTGACGTCAGAGGCATTCAGGTCAATCACAACGTAAAGATAAGCTGGCCAATTAGGTACACAGCGCTTTTCAGATCGATGAGTTTTGTACAAAATAAGTAAACAACTTTGTGTTTTTATATGCATTACCTCAGACTATGACTAAGACTAATTCAAAATCTCCTTTCAAAATTAACACTGAAAGCAGGTGATGGTGAAATACTAATCACAGAACCGACATTATTGTGCAGGCGATTTTCTGACCAGCTCTTTTTGAGACTCAGTTTAAACAGCTCCTGTTCAAGGTCAGGGATCAGAACAAACCACATACTTAGGTAGCTTGTACACTGGATGCTGGCGTATGTTCTTAATTGTCTTCTATAGAGGCGCAGCGCTTTTCATAAATGGCAGCTCCCGCTTAGCACTGAGCAACTCGAGTTAAAAAAATTTAAACGTTGGGTGAAACGCTCAGCTCAATGTCACTTCTCACTCGGCCGTCCAATCACAGCGTAGGAGGGCTGGGACAACCGGCACATCATTCAAAGACTGATAAACAAGCAGAAGTTTTATAGCAACCAAATCACTTAGCTTAAAAAAAACGGTTGCAAGCACCCACAGTCGGCATCTGTTGGGCGTTTTCAGCCACGTTTAAACACTTGGCCCCTTAAAAGTGCTGTGTGTAAATTTTTGTGACATCTAATGGTCAGATTGTGATATTGCAACCAACAGCTCACCCCTAAATTTTAAAACACATATCAGGGTTTTCCGCAGAAAATTTGTTAACGTGGTAGGTTGGAAAGGCCGAGGGCGTGGCAATCAAAGGGGCGGGGCGTATGCGTCATGATGAAAATGTAAATATTTTTATTTAAAACACTCAAATAAAACTTAATTTTGAAGAAACTATGACAGAAAATTTTTAAAAAGGCAAAAATTTTACAAACTGATTATTTCCCACTATTAATTACATTATCTTAAAGGAGTGTACCTACTGTAGCATGTAAATAATGCACATAAATAATGTCAGCAAGAGCGCTCAACAATTATATCTAATCAACAGGCACGTGAAACCTTAGCAGGTTTTTCTTAAACAACAAAATCACCAGCTAACTTACTTTAAATGTGCAAGAACTATAGACTAATACAATAACAGACTGAAATAAACCCAAAACATAAGTCCACTTACAATTCTCATGGACACGTGTTTTATCAACTGGCTATCCTCCAGAAATGACGAATTTCATGTCTTTATCTCATTTCGCCTGTGTGATGCGCGTGCACACTTGCGGTGTGAAGCGCGTCCGCACTATTCTCCGAGATGAACTTGACGGCCTTTTGTGCAGCTAATTTAAGTTTTTTATGTTTATTTTTTTTGACGACCTAGTTAAGGTGGTAGGGTTTCCAAGCTTAGGCGGGCCGCCCAAACTGAAATGTACTGGGGGAAACCCTGTACATGGTAGTCGGCACAGGACAAACATGTCGTTGGGTGAGTTAATGTAGGGACGAAACGCGCTCTGTTGAACTTTTTGTCTGTTTAGGGCTACTGTAGAAACATGACGGCGGCTTCCATGTAAGGAGATCTGCTGTGTATGTAGATAAAAACGGCTCATTCTGAGCTAATAAATACAGTTCATTATGTAAGGTCATTATACACTACTCATAACAAAGTTTTGTATATGATATTGCATTTCTGTCTAGAGATCCTTTTAAAAGTTACACAATACAACTTTAAGGTATAAACCTTTAGCATTTAATTTGTCCACATTGCATTGTTCAACAAACATGAACTGTAGTACAAACTCCTATAAATTTACATTAAATAAAGCATCTGAGCCTATGAGACCACAGCTCTGACACAACGCACATTTGTTTCCCACGGTTGTTTTTACTTTAAACTCCACATAGTGGATTGTCCAAATAACCTTTGCCTGAAATGAAAAAGCCGAAGTCATTCTGTTTCTTGAGATGTAATTGGATAAATTCTAAGCAAACCTGAGGAAATGAAGACATGTGGGCAAAAGCACAGGCCTGCAGCGGGAGACTACTCAATACAGGCACTTATTTTAACTCTGGCTATTAAATCACAGCGCTACCTCTGTAGAAGCACCTACACAAGTAGAACAAATGTGTCCAAACTTACTTTAGCCAAATGAGCTAAATCCATCAGCTCGATTACCCAATCATGAGCCTGCTGAACCTGGGCTGGTTTACATCCCCACACGGCAAACACACATACACCATCAACCAACCCATAGGCTTCACAGAGAACCAGTACTGAAGCGTACCGTACAGACTCCAAAATTGGATCAATAGTCTGTTATCAAGTGGAACTGCTTGACAAGGTAAATAGCCACCTCTTACTCTCTGTCCCCACAAAGTCTTCAAAATAAAAAGGTCCATCCCTCTCAATAAAGACCCTCAATTAAAGCATTGTACTTGTCATCCTACAACTGCATTGCACTTGATTTAAGCAATATAATAATTCATTTATACAGTGCCGTTCATACGTGCAGTCCAAAGGCTAAGTGTTTGAATATGGATTATCCGGCTAGTTCCTTATGTAGACGTGGCTTTGTGGTGGAGAGCTCATCGATATCTCATTCAGTTGGAGTCGGAGTGCCATAGTCGCCCTACAAACGGTAATTACTGTTATTTCGGTATAGGTCTATAGGCGTTAATTACCTCGTATGACAGTTTAAGACTGAGCCACAGAGAAAGATGTTACAGCCACAGGGTTACACAGACACACGGGTGCCTGTCAGCGGGTGTGCGAGCACAGGTCTGTAAATTGGGCAAGATCGATGGCAAATTACATCTGAAGGCAGAGTCAGAACCTGTCAAGCACAATAACAAAAGCGACTCCATTAACCGAAGGGACAATGATTTCAGGGTGAGATAAGGGGAGGGTATTGCAGGTTACTTCCTTCGTACATAGAGACTGAGGTGTCCAATGAAAAGCAGCAAAGTGATGCAGATGTATATGAAAAATTCAAGATGAGTCTCTGATGAATTAGTGTGATGTATTCGTTGGACACACTGTAAAAAAAAATTTGCTGTGAAAACGTAAAAAAGTGAGTCAACCTGATGCATTAAGACTTTTGCGTTGTCTCAATGTATTTTAAATAATTACACATAGTAATAATAAGATGTTCAGCCAACTAACACTTGCTTGTTTTTGCAATTCTGATTTTCTTATTTTCCTAATTAAGATTTTTGTTTTACACCAATTACTGTTGTTCAGTTAATTAGCTTTTTTATGTTCTGTGGATGAAGAATTTTCAATTAGCAAAATTATTATGCATGTTTGCCAACTAACACTTGCTTGTTTATGCAATTTTGATTTTTAAATTTTCCTAATAATGATATTTATGTCACCGCAATTGCTGTTGTTCAGTTAATTCGCTTTTTTATGTTTTGTGGATGAGAAATGTTCAATTGGCAAAATAAAGACAGGTCAAAAACAATTCTTTTTAGCATAATTTATTTCAATTAGAAATAAGATGCTACACAACCCCAAACTCTTCACAACATTTAACTTTTTTTTAAAGTTGTGACACAGCAGCTGCACTTTAAAAAGTCTAGATTCCATCTTCAGTAGGAACTTAAATTTTGCATACACGAAGCATACAGACAATCACTTAACTGTAACAGCATAAAACTTGTATCAATTTAGGATTTTTGTTTTTATCCAACAATAGTGTTTTTAATGCCTTGACATGTTCTGTAATCTAAACCTTTTCAAATTACCCCATTTAAACCAACATTTAAAACACTTGTACAGTTTTATTTAAAAGGATAGTTCACCCAAAAATGAAAATTGTGTCATTTTCTTACTCCCATGTTGTTACAAACCTGTATAAATGTATTTGATTTGATGAACATAAGATATTTTGAGGAATGTTTGTAACCAAACAGATCATGAGCCCTAAAAACAGATCATGAGCCCCATTCATTTCTAAAGTATTATTTTTTCCTACTATGAAAATGAATGAGGCTCATGAACGGTTTGGTTACAAACATTCCTCAAAGCATCTTTCTTCCTGTTCCTCAAAATGAAGACATTTGTAAAAAAATAAGAGTGACAAAATGTGACAATTTTCATTTTTGGATAAACTATCCCTTTAACAATTTCAATTTTAAACAACCAGTTATAAGAGCAGACATGCTTACTGAAACCACTAACCTGGTATGGTATGATGTAATACAAAATTACAATTATATACACTTTAAAGGGTAACTAAACCCCGGTCAGAGCGTGACTCCACCCACTGGCAATATTTGAAAAATGCAAGAAAAGTGGGCAGATCCCAACGGAGATAGAGATGACGAACTAAAGCTCGTACCAAGTGTGTGTTGAGATCGTAACAAGGGCGTGGTGAGCTTGAATCTGTTTACGTCACGAGTAATTTTTTGAACCCAACATCCAATAGGAAAATTCAACTGCAGTAGCCACCGTTCAACCTGAAGAGGGCAGCACTCAGATGTTTTTACACTATATATTGCAGTATTGAAACACTTTATATCCAAATGTCAAAAAACTTACTAAAATCAATGAGCAGCACTAATTAAGCATCATTCTTACAGATCATTAACTAAAAAAAGTTGGTTTAGGGTTTAGTTACTCTTTAAGAACAGTCTTATGCATCTTATGACAAGCAAAATAGATGTCACCTAAAAGAATCACGTTGTATCCAAGCTGCACTTTAGGTCTATTAACAAATGAATCCCAAAAAGGATCCCAAAACACTGTTCTGATTTTCTTTACAACAGTTTGTTCTTCAGAGAAAGCACACGTTTGGTGCATTTGGAACAGTTTGACATCTGTAACAAGAAATAGAGATGCCAACTAAGAATCCCCAGACCTTGTATCCAAGCGAACTTTAGGTCTTAAAACAAATGAACATCAAAAAGAATCCAAAAACACGGTTCTGATTTTCTTTACAACAGTTTGTTCTTCAGAGAAAGTACACGTTTGGTGCATCCAGATCCCAGCTCCATGAAAACATTCTGAATGGTGTCAAAAGTGTACTTAAGAGCTTGAGGATAGGACATGTTTAATGCATACAGAAGGCCAAAAAGGTATGCAAGAGCAGTAGAAATATCTGGGAGATCTTTCAAAACGACGACCTGCTCCAACACAACAGCAATGTTTACAACCTCTGGTGATGGTCCCTGGGTCTCATCTTCCAAAACACACAGAATGGCAATAGACACTCCTTTTGCCCCATCTTCGTTGTCCTGTTACACAAACAATAATCTATTAGAACAGATATTTTGTAGTTGCATTCTATCCATAATAGACTATAAAAGTCAATAGTCATTAGGGCTGGGATGGTTGTAATTACCACAGAACCACCGCGGTGGTGGAGTGCAACCCACGGTCGGGAAGTGTGCATGTCACAAATTATAAAAAATATAAAAGTATAATCTTGCCCAGTGAGATGTCTTAAGGTTAGTGTTAACGCAAACAGCCCGCAGACCCAGAGTTAATGCTCTATTTGCAAGGAAAGACAACTGATATCAGTGATGTAGCTGGCTTGGGAGCAGAACAATGAGGCAAGATATTGGCCGTTTCTCAATTCGAAGACTGTAGCCTCCGGAGGTCGCATTTGCAAGCTGCATGCGTCATCAAGATGTCTTATTTCATAACATTAACAATTATAAAGTTGACTATTATTCTTTGATAATCATACATTGTTGTAATATGCTTATGACTTGCAAATGTTCTAATATGCTTATGACTTGCAAATGTCTGAAAATAATAAACCAGGCTTGATGACATGCAGCCTGCATATGCGACCACTGAAGGCTGCAGCCTTTGGATTGAGAAACGGCTGTTCTGGCTTGGTCACTTAAAGTTGCGAAAAAGTATCAATCTGCGCTACCAGTATACCATCAGAACGCGTTTTCAGCGCCTCCGGAAACATTATAACCCAAAAAAGGTTTCTCACTTGTTGTTTCATGAGTGTAAGTGCTACAATAAACACGCAGATATGCGGCGATCCCCTGGGTCCTCTGGGGCTCGGCTTGAGCAGCCGACGAAATGGCCAAGTACATACGCACAGTTGCTTAACTTTTTTTTTTTTTTTTTATTTACTTCACGTCGCGTCTAAAACCACACGGAAAACATGATCGCGCCGCTTTCCCCCTCTTCAAAACGCCTTTCGTTGCTAAGTAACCTAAGCATTGCCTGACCCTGTGACGAGCACCCACCAGCAGAGAAAGAATTTCACAAACACAATCTATAACCACCGCACCAAGAATGCCAATATGCAAAACTAACAGATTGAAGCTTTCATTTGTTCCTGCCTCGATAAAAATGCTGAACTCTACCAAAAAATAATGTCCACACAACATATTAAAGCATCGTGTATACACACTTAACATTTTAGATTTATTAATGGATGTATTTTTGTTTATTATTATTATTATTAATGTTTGGGTTTTTTTATTGTCTGTTCAGAACAACACTGTAGCACCTTTGCCCAAGACAAATTTCCCTTCGGGGAAAAATAAAGTTTACCCTTTAACCTAACCTAACCACCTTGGTGAATTTGTGCATTACCACCGCAGTGGTAAAAAAACTGCCACTGTCACAGACCTAATAGTCATTAAACAGTCAACATTTGCAGACTCACAAATATAAGACTAGAACAAGTAAATATTCACTTTTTTTAAACAAACCTAATGAACAAAAATAATCAAATCTCAAAACTTTAAGCCTTTACTACTTACTTTGCATGTCTTGAACAGCTTGTTTGGGTCCTCTCAAAGAAACAAAGGCAGGCCTTTCAAAGCAGTAGTCCTTCTGTGATTAACAATATCGGTCATCTTAAAAACATACAAAGGTAACAAACAATTAGCCAAAGTAAGAAAACGGTTCATATCAGACAACCTAATGTGAATAAACCTTCACAACAGTTAAGTTATGAAACTAAACTTGCCCTTTCATCAAGTCTTTCTAGGAGCTGTTCCATATCCTCTCCAAATGCAGCTTTTCGAGCTCTGTATACTTTCAAGAGCTTTGTTGTAAATCGGTCCATTGCTGCCCTGAAGACATCAAGAAGGTCGTTATCCGGGATTCTGAAGAATTCCTCAGCAATCTGTTTATAACAAATACATATTGTAGTAACGGTAACAAAACTTAAAGCATAAACCGGATAAAAAAACATGCGTCTTAACTTGAAATACTATTCATGCAGAAACACTACTTCTTGTAGCAAAATCAGCGTGAATCTAATGTCAATGTCCTTTAATACACCAGAAATGGCATTTACAGATAGTTAAAATGTGTATTACATGTGGTGCCTTAAAGGGTTAGTTCACTCCAAAATGCTATTTTTTTAATAAATCACTAAATCACTTGTCGTTCTAAAACACCAAGTGATCCGATTGTCTTCAAAAATATCTAAAAAATGTGTTCTGATGATAACCAGGAGGCTTTGGTCTGTCCGATTGACTTCAGTTTGTTTCACAATTTCCCTACCACCCCACAAAAAAAGACAAGGCATCGCCAAAAAAGGTCCATGTGCCATCAGTAGTTCAATAATAATATTATGAAGCAACGACAACACTTGTGTGCACAAAAAACAAAATGAGCAGTTTTATTCAACAATTTGAAGTCAATCGGACAGACAGAAGCCTCACAGTGTTAATTAAAAATATCTAAAAATGTGATCTGGAGACAATCAGAAGTGTAAGTGATTTTTGATAAAATTATCATTTTGGGGTGAACTAACCCTTTAAGTAATAAAAATTTTTTATACGTTTCTAACAAATTTAGGATAATAAAACAAAATCATTCAAATTAGCCTTTTTAACAAAGAAAAACCTGATATTACCTGTTCCTGGAGAAAAAGTGCAGGCCACCTCTGCTGCAAGTCTACAACCATTGGTTGATCTTCTACCACTTCTTTTCTTCTCAGGGAAAAAGTTAATTCCATTTTTTCATGTATGACCACCATGTTGCTTCTTGCCTTTTTTGTTTCATCAATCAATAAAAGTTTTTGTTCTTCAAGTGAAGCATCTGTGTGGTTGCATGGATGTTCTGGGAATATGCAAGACTGCTTTTTCATTGGGCAGTTCCGAGATGTCAGTCAGGCTGCAAAGGGCATTCCCAAAATCAGGGTCCTGAAATTGCAAGATGAACTGTCCTTGTAACTGCAGTTTCTCCTTCAGAATACTAATAAGGGACTCGACAGACTGTGGCACTTCAAAAAGCTGAAGTCGGGCATCGGTTAAAGAAATGACAACTCACAGTAGTAAAGCCTGTAAAGCGAGAGGTAGACAGAGAAAGTTCTTTAACTAAAAATTACAATGATTTTTTCCCCAATTTAAAAAAAAACACCTTTACACATACCATCAGGCAAGTATTTTCATAATCCTGGAAAATAGAAAAAAATGCATGAGTTACAAACGTATTTGAAAACACATGAAAAAAAACTAATTTGACAATATATTGCACTCAATATGGTAATATTCTTCAGCATTTTTAACTAATTTCAAACTGTTTAAAATCATGTTCACATGATAATAATCTAGTTCCAATTTATTTATACTTTGTCTTACATTCACCAAGGAAACCAAATGGGTTAAGGTTTACTGCTTAAGGCAAAGTAGTCATTTGGTGACAACTAATTACAAAAGTGCTAACTATAGTGTGCATTGATGCAGAGACAAAATATATTGTCAGTAATTTTATATACTGATAATTAAGCAAGTATAGCAAATAGCACTGTAGTGTGTTCACCGTGGAACACAGCATGCTTCAGAGAAAAACATGTACAGAAAATTACCGTTTGGTGAAAATGTAAATAAATCCTATACCCAGTCATTGGTGAAATGTTTACAGAATTCAGCAGATTTATAGTTTTGGTAATTGTTCATGTACATACCATAAACAAGAGCTTACAAGTTTAAGTACGAAGCTGAAGGAACAAATCCGACTTCTTTTCGCGAGTAGTCTTATTTATTGCGTAGTCAGTGAATTTACGATGCCTTCCAAATGGCGCTTCGGTCACACACACAACAAACCCACGTGATAGTCCGATAGTCGCATTTATCTCGAAGTTGTTCATGTAAACTGCTTTTTCCAGACTTTGGAAAGAGGTTGATTACGACGTGGGTTTCGTGTGATGTCGACAAGGCACAGGTACGACGGATAGATTGAAAATACATAATATGCATAGAGCGCTGCGCAGACTGAACGGCGTATGACGTCAAAGTACAGCGAGAGCATACACAGCAGACTGTTCTAGAATCAGTATTGCTGTACAGCGTAGTAAAAGTCAAACACATCAAAAATCCGGTTTAACACTATGAAAAATATATTTAAATTCGTTAATACGGAGTACAACCACTTCCTCTTAAACATTACAATAGCACCACATTATCAATAGCCTAACAAAAAGCCATCAATATTAACTCTGGACATTTTTTGCTGAAACCATATTTTAATTAAGTACGCTAATATAACCGCGTAAAGTTAATATATAATTTGCTTCGAGGTCCTGATTGGATTGCGTTATTGATTCCGAATCACTAGTTCATATTCAATTTCAATATTTAACCTTACATCTAATTTTAAATTTCAAAGAGAAATATAAGTAGGCTATATGTCAACATTACAACTTTAAAGTGAAAATGATAATTACCTGCCACAATAAGTCTTTATGAAAACTATGCTTCCACTGCGCAAACATATTTGCATCACTAATGAAATACATTGTTTGTAAAAAGAAAAAGCTTTTCATTTCAAGTGCTTAAAATTAATTAACGTTAATTACTCACCTGAAACTGTTTCTCCCTGCTCCAAGTCCAAAATGGCAGCCAGAAAACGTGGCGAGGCTGATAATGAGAAAGGAAACCCCGTAGATGCATGCGCGCGCAACTCAATTATAAAATGTATGTTCATATAACTTGGTTAAGGACGTTGCTACAACATTTTGCTGCATATTGTTGGACTAACATGGATTTTTACATAGACTCACAATATTCACAATTCCAATTATCTGTAACTAAAAAAAAACTGTTTTCTGAACAAATGGTCATTTTATTTTTTACAGTGCACAATGCTGCGTGACAGTAGCTACGTTAACATGCAACCAAATAATCCGTTTGTATTGATGGCTCAATCGTATTGAAAAGCCTTCATGTAAACACCTTAATCAATACGATTGAGGTCGATCGGATGCAAATTTCAATCGTATTGAAACGGGTGGTGTAGTTCGATCTGTGATCCGGTCAGCAGGAGAAAAGTATGCATGTAAACACGTGAATAGTAGTCATTTCTCAATCGGATCGCTTTGAATCTGATCTCTATCAAAAGTCCTTCACATTTCACCCATATTTGTTATCCTGTCTCACGAAATTATGTACCTTCAGTCACGTATTTTTTTTTTAATTCTTTTTTTGTGATACGGTCACGGATTTCCGCGTTTTTTCGTGATCATATCACGAATTTCGGTTAATGTGTCATTGTCACGTATTGGTTACTTAACTGTTTGTTCCTAATTTCAAACCATTTTCGCTTCGGTTTAGGGTTAGATTTGGTGTTTGCGTTGCGATGTCACTTTAAGTATTGGTTTATACAATTTTTTCAGATTAATTTTTTTTACTTTCTGATTTTTAAACCATTGCCGCCTGGTGTTAGGTTAGGGTTAGAGTTGGGTTTGGGTGAGGATGTCATTTTATGTAAATCTAACCCTAAACCGAAGGTAACAAAATAGGACAAAACAGTTCAGTAACCAATATGTGATAATGACACATAAAAAGAAATTGGTGATACGATCAAGAAAAAACGCGGGAATTCGTGACAGTATCACCAAAAAATCAAAAAATTACGTGACTATAGGTACGTAATTTCATGAGACGGGGCTGATATTTGAGAGGTGATAAAAAGAGAACCAAATGAAGGTAGGACGAATATTTTTTTTTGTTGAAAAGGGTCTGTTCTAGGGTTGTTGCGGTGACAGAATTTTCTCACCGGTTAATCAGCGCGTGACAAACCCGGTTTTACCGGTTTCACCGGGTGTGAGGGGCTTATAAATGAACAGAAGTTCGCATTTTACTTTCAATTTTGAATTAGATGCAACTGTTGTTTAAATCCAGCGCTTGCGTACGCTGCGTTAAATCGCGTATGAATTTGCGTCCAAATGCGAGTGCAACAGCTGGTTTAAGTGCTTGAGTCAATGTGCGCAGGTACTTCTGACAGAAACCCGCCAGTCCCAAGCAAAGCAACCGGCTATTCCTCCATAAAGCGCTGCTTGAATGCTGGGTTTATTATTATTCTTAATGAAAAACACAACAACAAAACGATCTCGCCTATATTAAACATCATATATGTATCTTATAACAAAAACGAGTAAGCACACGGCTTCTGCCATCGTCTGCTCGGCGCAGTCTGACAGGAATAAATTAAATCTGACACCCGCAGCCGCTGCTCTGTGATGACGCGAGCCTCGCAAACTCTGACTGAAATAAATGAAATCTGACACCTGCTGCTCTGTGACGTGATGCGCGTTCAGCTTCGCTGAATTCAGGGAGCAGACACATTCAGTTGTAAGTGTTTGCTCTCTCTAACGAAACTAAATTATTTAATTACAAGAAAATATCAAAACGACGGTGAAAGACGGTGTCGCGGTGGGCAAGTGATCTAACCGGTGAGAGGCTGAAGCACCGGTAATCACCGTTTCACCGAGTATCGCAACAAGCCTAGTCTGTTCTTTCAATTGATATATTGTATGTTTTTATATTTAAAGAAAGACATTTTCTGGAAGGCATTTAACTTTCATGAATATCATAAAAAATGCTGCCGCTGGCTGGCTACTTTTTTTTTAAAATGCTGGCGGGAAAAGAGTTAATGGTAATGGGGTCACGCGATGTACATTCTCCAGCGTTCATGTGTACTTTCATAACATTAGGCTACATAAAGCAATAAAATAACGTTGTGCCATTTGAAAATGTATTTCATTGCCTATATCTGAAACATTATCTTATCTCAAGAACAACTTTCTCCAACTCAGCTTTGTACAAGATAAAGCATGAACTCAAATTCAGATTTGTGCTACAGTTTAAAACGACTGCGCTGGTCGTTTTTTTTGTCTGCGCGTTAAAGATGAAAGGATTTCGTTCATTAGTTATTTGTATTTGGGCTGTGAATAGTCATTGGGATGCTTTTGGGCTAGTTTTGAATGTTAATTGGGATGATTTTGATACACAAAGTTGGCAACCTTGGCTGTGCGCTTGACGTTTATTTAGAATGTACATCTAAACAACCATTTTAATCAGATTGCAATGTTTAGGGTGCATGCAAACTGCATATAATTAAATTCAAATCAACAAAATAAAGGAATACAAAGTTAAAAAAAATATTGTAAGAGTTACCTCACAATGGGTGGCTCACCTTTTGGTGGCATACACTGTGAGAGCTGTTGGCTCATGTGGAATAAAATGTTGAAAATTTGCCCCAATCCCTCTCTATCCCTTAACTGTCCTGTCCTTCTCCTGACTGTCTTATAAAATAAAGCTTAACAATGCTGTCTGCACACTGTACACATTTATTTATGCTTAAGTCTATTTGTGATTACTTTTGTTGCAGGGCACAGGGGGGCAATAAAACTAATTTGTTATCAATGAATGAAAAGCACTCTGAGATCAGTTTAAGACTCACATTAGTTTCAGTGGCTTTTTCTTACAGAAAAAGTGAGACAAATCTAAACTCGGACAGAAAACCCATTACTAAAGAATGGCAGGCAATGCCTGTGGGAACACACCTGCCAGCCACTAAAGATTTGTCAGGTAAGTGATGAGATCAGAATTCAATACCATGACAGAAGACACGTAAATCTTTAAGCCAGATTATGTTAAACGTGAACAGCTAGGGTAAAAAGGTTACGATACGTCTTTCAAAAGATTATTTGACATATCAGATTCACTACGCTCAAGTTAACTTTAAGGATCTGAAGACATTTGATACAAAAACGTTTTTTTTTGTGTGTGTGAATTGCGTTTGTAATAAAGACTATTATTAAAACTCATATCCTTATCTTAGTCTGTAAGTAAGAGATTGTAAGAGAGATTTATCTGTGCGTGATTTAATATGCACCGTCTCTGTATGAGATAGACAGCACCTGTATTAACATGTAGGAGAATATTAATGAGGCTGTTAGACTAACAAGCCAGATATCTGCTCTCCTCTGAAACCATGACTAAGTCCAATAAAGCAATCCATTACATCCTATAACATTGAATTAAACGAAACACCTGCTGCATACATTAAAAAAGTATTAAAGAAGTCTTCCAGAATAAAACATACTTCTGCTGTGATTCTAGTAACATTTAGATGAACATGAGATTGTATGAGCTTGGAGCTAAAACAATTCATTGATCTACTCTTACTACACATTTCGTGTTAATACGAGTGCAGGTCAGTCTCTTTAACTATTTCCCCGCCAGCATTTTTTTTTTAAAGTTGCCAGCCAACGCCAGTATTTTTTTATAATTTTCACAAAAGTTTAATTCCTTCCAGAAAATGTTCTTCTTTAAATATATAAACATACAATGTATCAAATGAAAGAATATACGCTACACAAATAAAATAAACTTCTAAAAAGGACCAAACTGTTTTAAATAAAATGCCACGCTTTGCCAAGCCAACACACAGTTTGTCCACAGACTTTACTATCTAGTTTGTACATAGAAATCTTGTTAATAAAGTCAAATCTTATATAAGTTGGCACGTTTTGACAAAAAAAAAGATCAGAAATAACAAAAGAGAGTTTGGCTTTGATCTAACAGCAAGAATTATGCAACAAATTAAACTTTTAGCAATTAACTAAATCAACATATAATAATAATTAACATAAAATCATTCAACTCAAGATGGAAGGTGACATAAGCAAGAAAAACAGCTGTGCAGTGCATCAATACGAAAAAACACGAGTCCATCATCTGAAGGCAACTGCAATGGGCGCTTCCAGTGTAGACAGCTTTATTGATTTTAATGGGAGAAACCCATCCATTGTAGACTCAGTATTACTCATCTCTCGACCTCTAACTGTACTTCCCATGCTCTATCTCTTGGGCTTTAAAGCTTCTTTTTTGTAGTGTGGCAAAGGTCCTTCTCATTGAACCCTGGAACCCCAGAGTGTCGTAAACACAAACGTCATGATGTGTTTAGCACATACAGTGAAGCGCAGTAGTCTCTCAAAGCATGCTGAATTTACCATACCACACAATAAAAGATTCTGCATTGTAAAGGTGCATTATACTTCTGTGTTTAACCTTCCCAACTCAGATGTGTGTGTATGAGTTTTGCATAAATGTGTAGGCAAAATGCTAGGTGGCGTCATTCAATGGGCATTTTATCATCTGGTGGGAAATGGCTGCATTCTAAAAACTGGATGAGCAAAATATGAACAAACCCAGTCAATGGTTTAAATAACCTGACCATATTTGAACCAACTATGGGTTAAATAACCTACAATAGGTTACTTTTAAAGCAATTGGGGTTGTTCATATTCTACCCAACAATGAGTTGAAACCACCAATCCCAACATTTTTTTTTGGAGTGTGGGTATTGGCAACTTGCTCATGAAGTTGGAGATGTGGTACATGCACCAAACGCATGAAAGAGCATAGAAAGTTTCAATCTTTCTCGTTCCTCACAGTCTACACTGTACTGCATTTTTCCAAAGCCTGTTGTTTATCACATCTCAACACAACACAAATCTAGCACTATTTTAATTTGACATTTTTGGACTTTTATGTACTGAAAAATCATTCATAATAAACTTTTTTTTGTCAGCCATCTTTATGACTCAATTTAGCCAATAGGAGCATAAAAGCATCTCAGAGAGAAGCATAGTAAATGCTACCTACTATAATTTAAAGGGCACCTATTTTATTGCTAAAAAACAACATTATTTTGTGTATTTGATATGATACAATGTGTATGCCTGGTTTATGGTTCAAAAAACACATCATTTTCCACATATCGTACATTTTGGTAGCTCCAGACATCCCTATCTTTCTGAAACGCACTGATTTTGTACAAACCTCATAGATCTGAAAAGCAATGTATCCCTGATTGGCCAGCTAATCTGTATGTTGTGATTTGCCTGAATACCTCTGACATCAGCTGGAAACAAGACGCTCCTTACCATGTTTGAAAGATTTGCTCACAATGCAATGCTAACAGGAGTTAACTTACAGGCTGTGAATCGAAGTGGAAGGAATTATGATAATGTCGGCCTTGTCTACATCACCAATTCCAGGAAGTAAACTGTTGCCAACAATCCGTGTGTTTGTTGTAGTCCAAAAAAATAGGATTTACGTTGGAGACGAAAACTTGTGTCATCGTTTACTTTGGGGTTTGTACCTTTTGGATATCGTTAACATGTACTAATATACACTTACACACCAAAGGAAATGTAAAATTGTGAATCAGACAATAGGTGCTCTTTAAAAAATTGCTACATAAAATGCTCTTTATAAAGGCACCATTTTAGATTTCAAAACAGAGCCTGAAAGTATGAGAATAAAATGTGAAAATAATAACAGAGAAAAACACTAATAAAAAAAGAGCTGGCAGGTTGGCACCAACAGTCAAGTAGGCTGTGCATCATCAGATTGCACAAAATCGCTTTTGGGCAACCCAAGCTCGAGTCTTGTCTAGTGGCCCTTTCCCGACTCCTCTTCCCCGCTCTCTCACCCCATATGATTTCCCATCATCTCTACACTACACTAATAAAGCTATAAAAACCAAGAGAAAAAGAGCTGGAAGGGGAAAAACAAACGAGATTCTGCTAAGCATGAAGAAGTCGCCCCATACACTGGAAAATTCTGGACTGAGAAAGACCCATTTAAGAAAGCAGCTCAGCCCTGGCCTACGCCCACCAACATCGATAAAACGGGTGTACACTTCATCCCTTTACTAATCAAACCAGGTTATTTCTGATTCATGTCCCTTCCCAATCAATAGGATGTTCATCAGCTAAATGTAGTCATGAAGGTGGCTGCTGCAGACTCTTAAATATGCTTGTCTGTTGTTTAGTGCTGAATGCAGCGCCAGGCTGTGTTAGCATAAAGCAGTCATGAATCAGGCCACATAGAGCTTTAGTGGAGTCAGCACGGGTAGTGACTGCTTCATTACTGAAGAAGCCGGTATCTGATTCAAAAGAAGTCCAAGCACGAAAACAAAAGGGAAGTACTTAACTGAGATAAATGCACCTGCCTTCAAGTAAGATAACATGCTTAGACTCAACTCCTCATCAATGTTTGAGAGAGGAGTATAGAAATAAAGTAATTTAGCACAAAATTATAACAACCACGTTATAAATCATGCAGAGACTGCCACAAATAAAGACACATCTTATTCATATACTGTACACAAAGTTCTTTCATTGGAAGAGCATCATGGTATCAGCGCATAAAGTTATCATGGGTTTGTTTCTAATGAAACACACATACTGATAAAATGTATAGCTTGAATTCACTTTGAATGCTTGAATGAAAGACTTTATAAACTCTAATAACTAGCTTCTGGTAACAACACCATCACAGGATTCCCCAGAGAGTTTTAGCGTAGAGAGCGTTGGTTGCCATGGGTACGTTGCGCAGTGACTATCGTGAATCACGTCCAAGATGCTGTCGTTACCGAAAGCTAGTTTATAAAATGTACAATATTAATTATTTTCTTACAATATCACATTGATTACCCGCAGAAGACCTTTATTAACCACATGGAGCCATGTGGATTACTTCTGTTAAGGATGAATGCATATTTTTGGGCTTAAAGTCAGAAGTTGTTAATTGTTTTCTACCATTATAAGCTTGGAAAAGCAAGGACAATTACTAAAATAACAAATATAATAAATGATGCGTTTATTTGAAAGATGATGGACATATGCATCTTGAATTGCTTGAGGGTGAGTAATTTTGATATTTGGCTGGAGTATCGACTTAAGCTTATTGTTTTCTACCGGGATGCTGGTCGAAGATTAGACACTGTATTACATTTACATGCACAAAGACAGAACCATTTAAGACTCAACACAACAAAACAGGAGCCCCTCATCATGCTTACTGAAACTGGATCTACTGCACCATAAATCTTCTAAAGAAAACACATTTGTCAAAGCCCACCAAAGCCCACCTAGCCAACAGTGCTCAATTTACATTCCACGCTTTCACAAAATCAACAATAATTTATGAGGAAACCAAGAGACACCTCGTTCCACAGCCACACGTATATTTGCTATGGTAAACTTAGTAAGGCTTAGCGCACATGCTACAACACGAGACATAAAACAGAATTTGCAACACAGCCTTCACTAAATCTCATTGGACCACAATCACGGTCCATATAACTACACATTTATCACAAAGTATTTTTTAATAAGTTTTTGTTGTATCATGTCACAAGTTTTGTGTTGAGCGTTTACAGATCGATTGTTGGTGGAGCCTTGCCGAATTGCATCTGGTTAGGTCATGCTGTAAGCAAACAATTGGTTAGCTTCCAAAAAAAGTGTAAACATTAATTTGCCATCAAAACATTGCTGCTTATACGAGCCTTGCACAACAACATTGGCTAAACCAATGTTGGCAAGAGTTTGAGACAGGAACACAGGGTAACCTGACGCTGAACCATATTTCGTGACTATATGCAATTTTGTTTGGTGTCACTATTGGAAAAACTATATACTTCAGTTTAAGGACCACAAATAAAATAAAGTCTGTCAGACTTTTGATCGACTAAGACCTAAAATAGCTCATCAGTGACCAGAGATTTTAAGAAACATGTTTTTCCCAATCATCCTAGTCACTTAGTGTGACTGTGCATGGGCTTGTATATGTGTGTAAAGTAGCACAACTGTCTGTTCAGTAATGAACATCTTTGTTTCTACAAAATTAGCCTGTAGTCACTCCTGCTCCGTGTCTCTACCAGCCCTTTAACCTGTTTTTGCATGAAAATAGAGATGTTGCATCCCAGTGGAAGAGAGGAAAACCAGCTCATTGTTCAATCTAACACACACACACACACACACACACTCACAAACACACCAACCTCACACTGAGCATAGATTAACAGCACCACCTAGTTTTCATAAGGGTTAACTGCATCACCTTCATCGACAAAATGTTTCTCTCTCTCTCGCTCGCTCTCTCTCTCTCTCACACACACACACACACACGCACACACACACACACACACAAGTTTCGATGGGTCCGTCCACACTGAATTTGAAACGACTGTGTGAGATGGCAAAGTGTGAGGCAATCAGATCATAATTGATGTATTAAAGGTACGTGGAGGGAGATCTAAGACCAATGAGATTTCACAATGGGTGGGGCTACATACAAAGATGCAAGTGACTGACAAAACTTCCATCTTGCCGTGGCAACAGCTGGTTAGGAAAATTATATTCACGCTGTAGAAATAGCTTGTCAAGAATAAACACACTAATCATGATGCAATAAAGTGACATGAGACCTTGGTGCACCATGTAAATAAATACCATCGTATATGAATAAGTTATACATTGAACTTACCATCTGATGCCATCATTGAACTTTACTATTAAATCTGTGTGTGCCTGCGTGCATGTGTCTCTGAGATTGATGGGAGGTCATACAAACTCCTACAGCCTCTTTAAGCCTCAATTTTGCTTTTGTTTAACTGTCAAATCAAAAGCGTTGCTTTTTCTCCTCAGAACCTTCATGACAGAAGCGGCACAGCAGAGACGGTCTGTAGCAAACCCACGCGCACACACAAAGACACATCATTCCCAGTGTAATTATCACGCTGTCTTACTGTACATAACATTAACAATCCCGGCATATCCAGCAGCGTGTGCATAAACCCTGCAGTCTGAATGCACTGTGTGGGGAGCATGTTTAACTACACAGAGACATCTTTTTCACTCAGTCTGAATGTAAAAGAAACATATTGCTACTAGAGCCCGACCGATTTATCGTTTTGCCGATTTTATCGGCCGATATGAGCATGTCGCAGATATATCTGTATCGGCGTATTAGCCGCAGATATGAAGCCGATATGAACGTTCCTTACAGAACACATTAAATGCTTTTGAAAGATGTAAGTAATTGTTTGTCCAGCAGAGTGCGCCCTATTGGTTGCTAATGGCGACTCAGGTCACTCACTGTAGTGACATCAGCCAATCCCCCACCCCCTTCACTTCAGTCAGTCTCTCAGTTCAGATGGCGGCCGCGGCAGTCACGCGGTTTCTTCAAAACATTTTACACCTGGTATTAAGGCGCGCTTTGGTCGATTGGATTATAAGTGGACGAGAGAGACACATTCCTGTTTACATTTGGTGGTTTTAATCAGTCTTTTTTGTCCACTTGCGAGTTGTTTCAAACGCAAGCGGAAGAAATGACGCGAGGCGGAGAAAGGACGCGCTTAAACTGACGCGCAGTCTGTGGGAGTACAGCTGCTTGTGCTGTTACATGCTCATTTCAAAGCAATTGATTAAATAAGCTCGCGCAACTTTACACCCTTTCTTAAATAAAAGAGGCGGAGAGCAGACGCTTTAGTTTTATAAAAGTTTAAAGTCCCGGCAGAACACTGTGGGTTCGTGTTATAAAAAAGTTGTGCAGTACATTAAACATTAGCCTACATCAGTATGTTGTCAGTAATTCAAGCATTGTCGTCTTAACGGTAAGTTTTTAATTAATTTGTGAAGTCCATAACTTACTCTAAAGCTAATAAACAATGACTTTATAAGTTTCCATTTTTTAAAATAAGCCCTATATAACATTATTCTCGTTAAAACTGACAATGGTTTAAGTTATATGTATTTTGTTTTGTTTGTGTTTTAAAGTTATTTATAATAAGTCAAATTTACTGTTTTGTGCACTTATATCAGAATCATTTTGGATAATAAAGTTTATTGTTAACTTGTAAAACACACCTGCCTATATTACATATCTTTGTCACGTCATTTTAAGTGTTTGATCACCACATTTGTGGTGTGATCATAGAGTGATCATTGCAAAAAGTATTCATATATAGTATATTCTGTTAATGTATATAGTGTATTCTATGTACAGTACTGTAGTAGTATAATATACTGTAGTATATGTGTACTGTACTATAATATGCACATAATGAATATCGGCCGATATATCGTTATCGGTCTTTTTTTACTCTGTAATATCTGTATCGGCATCGGCCCAAAAAAATGCATATCGGTCGGGCTCTAATTGCTACCAAAGAGTGCATATACCTCAAAGGAACATATTGGTTTCCAATGTATACATGTCTGTACCTAAATGGTGCATACAAGTCCTAAAGGGTACCATTTTATTTTTATTTTATTTTTTTGACAGTGTAAACTACAACAAAATGTATATCTTGGTAACACTGATCTTGTTTGCTCTCATGCATTATTTTCTTATACTTTTCTTATATTTAAATACTTTTTATTTATTATTATTATTATTATTATTATTAATTAATAAATAAGCTTTGATTTGATCCAGATTTAGCCCTAATCCTTGTTGTTGCAACCCACCCTAAAGGTCCTAAACTCAACTAAGGGTCTAGAAGCAGTATATAATGGCAGACCAATTTATTGCAGTGGCTGATATATCGGCCAATATTTTAAATCGTTTTCATTTCAGCATCAGCAGCTGATAATTTATTTCCAACGTCAAATGAATGTTTTTGTTCCTTAAATTGTAGTAGCACCCTCATATCAGCCATATTGGCTTAATATGCTTTAAAAAAAACATATACACTGTCCTCTAATAATCAGTACACCCTAAAAGATTGTGTGCTTGCTTTTAAAGGGATAGTTCGGCCAAAAATGATATTAAACCCATGATTTACTCACCCCCAAGCTGTCCGAGTTGCATATGTCCATCGTTTTTCAGACAAACACATTTTCGGATATTTTAGAAAACGTTTTAGATCTTTCAGTTGATTAAATGTAATGTTACGGGGTCCACCCATAGTCCACGACCTTCAAGTCCAAAAAAAAGTGCGTCCATCCTTCACAAATTAAATCCAAACTGCTCCAGGATGATAAACAAAGGTCTTCTGAGGGTAATCCACGCGGTGTTGTTGTAGAAATATCCATATTTAAAACTTTATTAACGAAAATAAATTCCCTTCCGGTAGCGCCGCCATCTTAGTCGCGTCCGCATTCAGGAAGAGAGCTTACGCAGCCTACGGAAGCTACTCTGCTGCTGCTCTGTGCCCCCGCCCTCCGAATTTGTCATACGTCACTAAGAAAAGTGCGTACACTACGCTAATACTCTCTCCTGAATACAGAGGAGTCTAAGATGGCAGCGCTACCGGAAGGTATTTATTTTCGTTAATAAAGTTTTAAATATGGATATTTCTACAACAACACCGCGCGGATTACCCTCAGAAGACCTTTGTTTATCATCCTGGAGCCGTTTGGATTTAATTTGTGAAGGATGGACGCACTTTTTTTGGACTTGAAGGTCGTGGACTATGGGTGGACCCCGTAACATTACATTTAATCAACTGAAAGATCTAAAACATTTTATAAAATATCCGAAAATGTGTTTGTCTGAAAAACGATGGACATATGCAACTCGGACAGCTTGGGGGTGAGTAAATCATGGGTTTAATATCATTTTTGGATGAACTATCCCTTTGAGATTTTAATGTGTCCAGCGTATAGAGTTTAACCCCCAAGAGACTGCAGATGCAAGAGTGGACAGGTCAGATGTCTAATTATACGAAAAGGAGACAATCAATGGTTCGAGGCCACTGTAAACTCCGGCACAAGGTCAACGTCAAGTATCACCACCACATACGTGTTTGCAATCTCCAGAAATGCCTTTCTGTCTTCCATTCATTGATTCTCATTCCTTAGCACAGTCAACGAGGCTATGAAAACCGACTTCGTAATGCATCTGAAGGAGTGTTGCCATCTTTTAAATGGAATTCATTAAAACTCATCCAAGCAATGATTGAGCTCAGATCCATGGTGCCCATCTGAAGTGAACTTAACAATCCAATCAAGGTGAAACCAATTCACTTAACACAGCACATTAACCAGATGCATTGATTTGGCTTCCTTTATTATGTTTACCAGATCAGTACTATCAAAAGTCAATTTCTGGCCTGACTTACACAGGTTAAACATCTAAACCTTTAGCTTATCTTTAAATTGAAAGAACTCGGATGCAAAAGCTGTTAAACGCTACCTCAGTCAAAAATTAGATAATGATACTTTCATCAAATAATTTCTCACGCTTAAACCAAGCCTCAGGCCATTCAGAAATATCGGTTTGTTGGCAGAATCCTTTAAATGCCATCAGGGCAAAATTGGCCCTGGCCAGCATTTTTAATGATTTTCACAAAAGTTTAATGCCTTCCAGAAAATGTTCTTCTTTAAATACATAAACATTCAATATATCAAATGAAAGAACAGACCCTCTGTTTATAAACAAAAATATCACTTCTCAAACATGGGTAGGTTTCTTCAAAAATAAACATTTTTGAACAAAAAGCTGAGATAATTGCATTTTTGTAAAGGACTTTTGTTACGGATCAGAATCAGAAGGAAGATCAACACATACACAGAGTTTTTACTGCATTTGGATCCATGTATGCATGGTGTTTTATAAGTTGGTAAAAGCGACACCTAGTGCATAATAGCAGAAAAATAGATTGCCGTAAAAACTCGTCTTTAGCCGGGAAGAGTTTTCTCTTAATTGATGAGATAAATCATCAATGATGGGGACAGAGTTAAAGTGAAATTATTAAACCAAAGGATAAGAGACTGATAAAAAAATGCTAATTTACAAGAAAACTTGTCAGATGCACTTATGAGGGTTTTGCATCTGAGCTCTTTAATTAAAAACCGCTAATACACCCCTGCAACCACACACAATATTCATATTTCATATCATCACAGCAAGAATAAGGATCCACTAGATGAAACACCCACTGTTACTGTTGTACAATACAGCTGTTGTACATTACAACTGTTGTTATTATTTACAACGATTCATAATGGCGTGAAGTAAACTCCCCATAAATCACGCAAGCCCGGAGGGCATAAAGGTTCCACCGGTCTTATTTCTTACATCTTACACAAATAAAACCCACCCTAATTCATCACAGCCACACATACCGCACAGCCAACAATATTTCTCCTTTTATATTTCCACCTTTCCATTTCTTCACCCAAGCTCTTTCTCTTACCACTCCGGGTCGAGTCCACATGGGATGCTGGTTGAAAATGGAATGCATGATTAACCTGCGCCCAGAGCTGATCCCTAACCTGTAGGACGCAGGCAGCCTGAATGGGGTCCTTTCACAGGCTGCCTGTGCTAAGTGCCTGAGGAAACTGCCCTTTGTTATTACAGCATGGCTGCATTATGATGGTGAAAAAAAGGCTTATTAGTGCTTGAGTAATTGAGGCATCGTCTCCAGCCGTCCTTGGGCTATTTTTCTTGATTGCTCATGCTAGTACTATATTTTTCTTTTCACTGCCCCTCTCGCTCTCCTTTTTTCACACTCTGAATAAGTAAATGATTCATTTTTTTGAGAAAAGGTAACATTTATGCCTCTCTTACATCTTGTTAGCACGTATATATGCATCCAAAAAATACCAAAATGAAAATCATTCTACTCGCTTCTCCTTATGTGCAAATTACACAGTTTTATAAAAGCTTATGAATGGGAAAACAGAAAAATATATAATAAACCAAAGCTGAAACTTCTACCAGTAGCAAGTGATGCATTATACAAATACCATTTTTATCAACAAGATTTCAAGTTTAAATTTATATGAATCATGTAGTCAGGTCCATTTTTACATCACTAACTCTTTTAATATGATACTGCAGTGGGACAATGATTTTTATAAGTGCGACATTCCATGCAGTCTTTCAATTACTATCGGGTCATAAAAGATGCATGTAGAAAAATTCAAAAGGAATAGCTAAAGTGCCATTTAAAATCATCTCAGATGGAGTATAAATGTAGGAACTCTGAATGCATTGCATTTCATGTCAGCCATCCAACTGATCCAGACAATCTAACTGTACGGTCGGAATGTCGGTTACGAAACTGCCGGAATTAAAAAGCCAAAGCGGAAATTAAATCCCATTTGTCTTGAACTACACAGCTCTCATGAACACACAATCCAAATACTGAAGATCTCTATTAAACATTTCATCTTCATCTGCAGTTTTAAATGCATTTCAAAGCCAATCAATGAGTGTGCACAACAGCCCATCAGCATTACATTCAACCAATACTTCATCTATTTCCCCACTGTCATATAACTCGATATATCTATCACGTGAGGAAGATGAATGTATTTAATGCATTTATAAAATGTCAAGCTAAATGCTGAAACTGCAAATTTGTGTCATCACTTTCATATCATAACAATGCATAACAATCACATTTCCTCTTAGGCATTACAGTATGAAAGACATTTAAAACGGTATACTTAACCTCATTATGCATTGACTGTAAAAGTACTGCAAAAAGCAAGTAGAACTGTCAGGAAATGCAAAATAATAAAGTAAACAATATCAAATGTAAAAAAAAATTGGACAAAAGCACTAAGGATAGTTTAGCTAGAGAGAAGCAGAACAAAGCATATTTGTTATTCACAGCTCTCGTTGCTCATTTACACTTCTGCATATTTAAACTTGGCATTTGATGGTTTGATAACAATGAAATTGTTTTTATTATTGAATGCACAATTGTTTCATTTGTCTAAAAAAAATTTTTTCACTTTGTTCGCCAAATTGTTCACTTTTCGTCTTGTGAACAAAACACTGTATATACTCTTTTAGAAAAAAGCTACAAGAAAGTACAAAAGTTGTCAATGGGGCGGTACCTTTTTAAAAAGTACACTTTTGTCCCTAAAAGATACCTCAAAAGTACACTACCTCAGAGATACAAAATATTTAGGTACAAGTGAAGACATCTTTTGTGCCGTAAAAGGTACCTCAAAAGTACACATTGGTACCTCAAAGATACATACTGGTACCTCAAAAGGTACAAATCTGTACCTAAATGGTACATATTAGAACCTTTTGAAAGGTACCGTCCAAGTGAAGACAACTTTTGTACCTAAAAGTACACATTGGTGTACCGTCCAAGTGAGACATCTTTTGTACCTAAAAGGTACCTCAAAAGTACACATTAGTACCTTAAAGATACAAACTGGTACCACAAAGGTACAAATCTGTACCTAAATGGTACATATTAGAACCTTTTTGAAAGGTATCATCCAAGTAAAGACATCTTTTGTACCTAAAAGGTACCTCAAAAGTACACATTGGTACCTCGGATGTACAAAATGGTACCTCAAAAGATACAAATCTGTACCTAAATGGTAAATATTAGAACCTTTTGAAGGGTACCGTCCAAGTGAAGACAACTTTTGTACCTAAAAGTACACATTGGTGTACCGTCCAAGTGAGACATCTTTTGTACCTAAAAGGTACCTCAAAAGTACACATTAGTACCTTAAAGATACATACTGGTACCTCAAAGGTACAAATCTGTACCTAAATGGTACATATTAGAACCTTTTTGAAAGGTACCATCCAAGTAAAGACATCTTTTGTACCTAAAAGATACCTCAAAAGTACACATTGGTACCTCGGATGTACAAAATGGTACCTCAAAGATACAAATCTGTACCTAAATGTTACATATTAGAACCTTTTGAAAGGTACCGTCCAAGTGAAGACAACTTTTGTACCTAAATGTACACATTGGTGTACCATCCAAGTGAAGACATCTTTTGTACCTAAAAGGTACCTCAAAAGTACACCTTGGTACCTCAGAGGTAAAAAATGGTACCTCAAAGATACAAATCTTTACCTAAATGGTACATATTAGAACCTTTTTGAAAGGTACCGTCCAAGTGAAGACATCTTTTGTACCTAAAAGGTACCTCAAAAGTACACATTGGTACCTCAGAGGTACAAAATGGTACCTCAAAGACACAAATCTGTACATAAATGGTACATATTAGAACCTTTTGAAAGGTACCGTCCAAGTGAAGACAACTTTTGTACCTAAAAGTACACATTGGTACCGTCCAAGTGAAGACATCTTTTGTACCTTTAAGGTACCTTAAAAGTACACCTTGGTACCTCAGAGGTAAAAAATTGTACCTCAAAGATACAAATCTTTACCTAAATGGTATATATTAGAAACTTTTTGAAAAGGTACTGTCCAAGTGAAGACATCTTTTGTAGCTAAAAGGTACCTCAAAAGTACACATTGGTACCTCAGAGGTACAAAATGGTACCCCAAAGATACAAATCTGTACCTAAATGGTACATATTAGAACCTTTTGAAAGGTACCATCCAAGTGAAGACAACTTTTGTACCTAAAAGTACACATTGGTAACGTCCAAGTGAAGACATCATTTGTACCTAAAAGGTACCTCAAAAGTACACATTGGTACCTCAAAGATACAAATCTGTACCTAAATGGTACATATTAGAACCTTTTGAAAGGTACCGTCCAAGTGAAGACAACTTTTGTACCTAAAAGTACACATTGGTAACGTCCAAGTGAAGACATCATTTGTACCTAAAAGGTACCTCAAAAGTACACATTGGTACCTCAAAGATACAAATCTGTAGCTAAATGGTACATATTAGAACCTTTTGAAAGGTACCGTCCAAGTGAAGACAACCTTTGTACCTAAAAGTACACATTGGTACCGTCCAAGTGAAGACATCATTTGTACCTAAAAGGTACCTCAAAAGTACACACTGGAACCTCAGAGGTACAAAATGGTAACTCAAAGATACAAATCTTTACCTAAATGGTACATATTAGAACCTTTTGATAGGTACCGTCCAAGTGTAGACAACTTTGTACCTAAAAGTACACATTGGTACCTCAGAGGTACATACTGGTACCTCAAAGGTACAAATCTGTACCTAAATGGTACATATTAGAACCTTTTTGAAAGGTACCGTCCAAGTGAAGACAACTTTTGTACCTAATAGATACCTCAAAAGTGCACATTGGTACCTCAGAAGTACATACTGGTACCTCACAGGTACAAATCTTTTTGGACCATCTGAGTGTACCTACAATAATACAACTCTAATATCATCGTCATTAAAATTTTTTCAAAAGCAATTTGATTGGGCTTAAAAATCAGAATGGGTGCAGCACCTCTGGGCGTGGTGCATTTTACCCATATACCTTTTAAACTGATAAAAACTTCTAAAGTTTGAGTAACACTACCATTAGCTAAAAAGAACTCACATTAAACAACAATGGACAACAAAAAAGCATTTTTACTGCACATTCAGACATTCTGTCATACTAAAGGCCATTTCAAAGCACTGTCTCAGGGGACGTTCACACTCCGTAAAGTTCACACCACAGTGTGCACCATAAAACCCATCAGCACTGGAATCATATTGAGAATGATGGAGGTGAGGTCGGGTCAGAGGCATTAGCCAGTCTGCGTACTCAGACATAAACAAACACTGCAGTATTACTGCGCTTAACAGCCGCACTCTCGGACCAGCAAACCATTAACCTCTTCTTCGCCTTTTAATCTAAGCTGTTTAAGTGCAAATACAGTAAGGCAAACAAAACCACTTCCCGTGTTCATGAAAATGCAGTCCCACTGTTTGATCAGCACACAGGGTGGTTAGTCAATTGATGGTCGGATATGAATATAAATACTGTTATAGATTTTGCTGACTAAACAGTGGAGTGCTAAAGGTCAAGACTAAGAATTTTCTCGATCAATAGACTTTCCCTGAATCACCTGATGCTAATCAACCAGGCCGCCATGAATGCCGCCTTACCAATAACAATGAGCTGGATTAACTTCCTCAACAGGTCACCGATGTCAAAACAATTTTCGTGTTTGAACTGCAGAAGACCTCATAAGAAAGTTAAACCTTTTGCTTTCCACAGTGGTTCACATGAACTCTGTTCGCACTGACATTGGCAATGCTAATCCTCAGATGTGTAGTGTGTCTGCTCTGGGGTCAGATGGTTGTTGTGTCTTTGGGTGGTTTGGGGCTTCATGACTTCTAAAAGAACTTGACTTAAGGATTGCATTTTTTGGCTATTACTATTTTTTGTACTTAACATTTTTACAGTCAGTCTAACTTTGTGTCCTAACTACACGTAATGCGATAAAATGTAACTTTCCATGTTTCCATGAGTTTTTGTCCTAACCAGCCATGACATGCGACGAATCTAATAAAAAACCGGTTTCAATTTCCTGCAATGTAGCTGCTGGAACAACAACACAAAGTCTGGTACTGTAATCTCAAGGACTGTTTTCATTTCGGAGTGCACCTGATTGGACAAAAATTAATCAAAGAGAGACCAAAAATTTTACCTTTAGCAAACATGCAAACTTGTCAACTTTTGGTAAAACAGCATGCATATGGCTTTAAAGATAATGGAAAATTACAATATAGTTTAATGGGTTTAACAGTTAAAATGGTAATTGTTTCTCAGACTGAGGACGTTTTAGGGTGCATGTGCAATCACTATGATTTACTAGATCTCTGTTGTTGACTGGCCTATTGATATTGCAAATCCCCAACAGAAAATATCTTTTGTCAGAGTATCATCATCCAAGTTTGCTCCTGATATGCATCCAAATGTCATACAACTAACCAAATGTGTGACCTGCTGTTTCCAAATCTCATTGCTGTGCTAAAATTGTATGCTGTATTATTGCGCACTAAATCTCTTGGCTTTATTAACTCCTTAGCAAAGCAAACACTTCAGCCACATGAAGGTTATGAGGCAAACTACCGCTGCCATTTTGTTTTGCAGATGGCACAATGGGTCCCTTCAGAGCTAAATGCAGAACACAAAGTAAAATATTCATAAAGACCCAACCTAAACTGAAAGTGTGAAGCATTATAAATCAGAACAACAATCCTTCTAATCACCCACATGCTCATGCATAATGCTACACCCTAAAACAACCAATTAAAAAGGCTCATTCAAAATATATGCTGAATAACAGTTGCTAAAAACTCTTCATTCCCATTTATATCAACAGTCTTTCATATAGCATACTAATAAGGATATAGGTGCATTAATAATGGATCAGGATCAAGTCAGGCAGGGATATTACAGCCAACAGCTGTTCAGAGAGCTAGCATTAGCATTCAGTATTCATGTTTCAAAAAGTCCACTTCGCTTCACATGTCTTCTCTTCCAGTGGTCCATGTTGCCTGGAAACCGCCTTAATAGCGAATCCATTTTAATATCCGCTCACATGTATTCCAAATGTATTATTCAAACGTTTAATATCTTTTAAAACTCCCTCGGGCTGGTGAGAACTATTTGAAATGGCTTTTATTCTGAGTTTTCCCTTTCTTATTCACTCATTCTTTTGTTTTCCACTATCTCTTCCTTTTTTGCCCCGAGGAGAGATGAAGCCATGGCTCGTTCTTATCAAAGTCTGCCTGCAGGAGGGTTTGTTTTTTATTTGGAGAGGTGGTTATGAGACAGAAGAAACTATAAAAGTTTTAGGGGTCAGTCACACATTTTTTGGGGGGGGTATCAATCCATTGATACAGTGAAAAAGATCTTTCCACAAACTTCCAATGTTTAGGAGAACAGGTGTGCAATTGCAAAAAATGACTGTGACCTCTCGACTTATAGAGTATGACATATTGAACTGTCCCTCACAACCACTTTTTCTAGTGCTTATGTGTTGTTGGGGACGTTTGTGTTGTTGGGGATTATAAAAATTTGATGTGGCACAAAAAATAAAAATGCATCAAAGCCAATGTTTTTACTAATCTTTGACATGTTTTTAAAAAAAATCCAGTCCAAAATCACTTTTTATATAAAAAATCAGTCATTGTGTGTGTTTTTCCGTAATGAGTGACATCACTTATTAACTTGGCAATTAAAGAGTTAAAATCATGGAATTGTTTTGATAAGTACTTGGGTTGATTATGCAAAAAAATATTCATCTGATTAGGGATCGACTGATATGGATTTTTTTAGTGCCGATGCCGATACCGATTTTTGTTTCATCAGCCTTACTGTGCATTCAGACCGCCACCGGCGAGAGCGTCAAAGTGGCCGGAAGTCATTCATTTTCAATGAGAGCCGGCGGCGAGCTCCGGATGAGCAGCGGCGCGGTGCGTCATGTACAGCGTGAGCGGCGAGGAGAGTTGAAATCAGCTCAACTTTATGGTAATGAGATATGACGCGGTTCGGCGGCAATCAATCGGAAGGCGGAAATGTTCACCGGCAACCAATCGGAAGGCAACCAAAACCTCCACCTGAGAGGAGTTCAGAGAATGCGTCAGAGCGTCCACTACAACTTTTCTTTAGCGTCGTTGTCAGGGCAGCCAGAGCTTTTATTGACGCTCTCGCCGATGGCGGTCTGAATGCACAGATAGCCGATGACCGATATAGGCTGCCGATTTTCTTGAGCCGATATTTGGAGCCGATACTGCTTTTGCTCAATCAATTTACGTCATAAAAATGACACGATGATGCCAAATGTTACATTTTGGTGTTACGTAATTTAGGTAGTTTTATCTGACTCTAAAAGATAAAATCTCGCCTGATTTCAGCCCTTAGTAACAAAGGATACATTGTTTTTACTTGCAGTGTCAACATTTAGATAGCAACATAAGAATTAGATCAAACATGACAATTTATTAACCAGGTAGGAAAATTATAATTCAGAAGCCAATTTACAATCAAATAGGAACAATCAAACGAACAAACATTGCATACCTGGCAAAAAGATGAAGATCTGGCTACAGATTCCTCAGAGCAAAATAAAAATACATGGTGCAAAGACACCATGGGGTTCATTTCTAAATATAGAAAATCCCACCTGAACCCTTGACAAACTTTCCTTAAATATCCAGACGGAAAAACGCATATAGGAATTTGGTACTGATTGGGTGTTGTGCTGTAATTAATCTGCATACAGTGGGTAATTGGTAACATGTGTCTCCCAACACTGGGGGGGTGAAGTTTGCTTATTTTATCGTTACATTTTAACATTGAAGTGATATGAGTGAGACCATTGTACCACTTTCACTGAGAAATTTAAAATAATATCAAACAAGACCACATTCAGATTCTTTGTGCATGTAGAATGTAGCATTTCATATACAGTTTGCTCTGAGAGAATGAGGAGAGGAGGAGATGAGAAACAGATTGAAATCTTGGTGAGGTGTGAGACTTCTGTCTCCGCACAGTGGGGTGGGTGTCTTTTGATGTGAATTCTTTAAGGAACATTTCAGATGTTAATTCAACAGGACTAAAATGTTTTTAGAAAATGGTTACCTCTGGATTCAGCCATTTGGAGGCTGTTTACAGCTACCTTTTGTCACGATTCGGCACCACCCTACAAATGCACTCACAGATTCCAGAAAATCAATGGCAGTGTGAATAAACCAAAAATCAAATGATCTCGGACAAATCCTGAACGCATTTTCTGTGTATTTTCTGTAATCGCTGTGTGAAAAGGAAGATAGGTAGGACGATAGGTAGGTAAGGAGAGAGAGAGAGAGAGAGAGTCACAGACATCTCTTTTCAGACAACTAAAGAAGTAAACACACCAGGTATTTAAAATGATAAATGACACCTCAGGGGTGTATTTGTCTGTTTTGATCTTATTTCATCCAGGGTTGTTGAAGACATGACCATCTGGGAAAAACTGAAATAAATCTGAATAAAACACTGCTAACTGCCTCAAGTGATTAAAAAAACAACAACAAATGAGAGATGAAGTAATTATGATCTGTTGTCTGCAGACAGGACCTTCTAACCCTCCCATCCTTCTTTCACTTCATACCGTCTGTTGCCATGGTGAGCAAAACTCCTGTTTAGCACCCAGCATGACCCAGCTGTTTACAACTGTAGCAAGAAACTCGTACATGCATACACATACTTGTACACTTCTCATTAAAAAAAAAAAATTGTTAGTTATAAATAAAAATCTTTTCAGTATTTGTTCAGTCACACACTTTTGGTGGAACATGAAAAAGGACATTATGGAGAATCCATGCATGGCTCTTTTCCATAAAACAATTTCTTAGGTGAACTATAGCAATTAAACTACTCATTAAAGTAGTTCATACATCTTGCTACATATAATTTAGACTATTTTTATGCTTAGATGCATTTCTTTTGGGAGACCAAGAATGTAGTCACAAACATGAACAGAAGCGAAACTATGTACCATTTTATAAGTTAAAATCAATATGCGATTGATTTGGGAGCCTCTAAGCCAGTTTGGTTAAATAGCACAGGGGAGATGTTTTTGCATGAAAGTGTATAAATTATGACACAAACAGAAAAAATGTGTGGTTCTATGTTCCCTTTAACATAGACCTGAAAAGGGTAAATTGCCGTATTTAAGTATAGATGTAATAAAGGCATAAATAAGCCTTTTTGTATCAGGCATAGAAAGAAAGGGTCTAATATGGGCAATAATCCAGAGATAATATTATCCACCCTATTCACATAGACCCAGCCCTGAGAACAGAAGATATTAACAACAATGGGCCCAATTTTAATGATCTAAGCGCATGGTCTAAAGCACACGGCACAAGTGCACTAAGGACGTGTCCGAATCCAATTTTGCTAGTTAAACACTGGGAATAAAATGTTTGTTCCTATTTTCGTAATGAGTAATAGGTGTGTTATAGGCCTATACACACAAAAAAATTCAATTTGTGATCAACACATTTTTTTCTGTTGTTCAAAACTCACGAAAACCTGAGTTCTACCTCAGTATCAACTGTATTGCATTGCCGTTCTAACATGCCACCGATGAGCATGTTGGGGAGGGGGTCATGTGCTGGTTAAGTCGGCTCTTTAAAAGGTTAAAATGCAGCTCTGTCAAGTCCCCAGGGAGCAAGAGGAAGGTAATGAGGGTGATCCTTTAGATGTTACCCTTCGCTTTAGAGACAGGAGCTGAGTCTTTTAATTAGGGCGGTGATCAGACATAATGAAGTGGAAATGCCATTTCACTTTTTAAGGTACTTAGCAAAACTGGAGAACAAAGTCCATCCATCCATCTAAACCGTATCTCAAATGTCTGTACGTTACAACAATAAAGCTGTTCTGGCATTCACATCATAAAAAGCACATTAAGGAACTAACTTCTGATAAAATAGTTCACCCATGAATTAAAACCCTGTCATGTTTTGTCTTATTACCCTTATGGTGTGTGCACACCAAAAGCAAAGCGAAAATTTGTGTTAGTTTCCTTGCTCTAGATTGCTTGCGGGATTAGGCATGTTGCACAAATAAAAACATTGCACCGTACATGCTCTCCTTCATTTTTTGATACAACATGTAAAACCAGATGTGCTTATCGCTGATTGGGTCATGTGACAACGCGACATGCAAATTTTCTGCTTAAGTTGGAGCACGCAATTCACATCATTTGCGTCGGTCGGCACAAATTTGCACCTATTTGCATCTTTTCATTGACTTTGTGTGTAATCTACTTGCGCAATAAATTAAATTACCTTTTGGTGTGCACGATCCATTCCTCAAATCATAGTTGTTTCACTTACATACACAAATTAGGCAGATTCTTTTATCCATAATGACTTATAGTTCATTAAAGGTTTACATTTTATGAGTACGTGTTCCTTTGGGATTGAAAACATTACGCTGCTAACAAATTGGGCTATAGTGCTAAAGTTTCAACTTACCTCTAGGTAAATTTAGCAAAAACTGTAAATAAGTGAACATACAATATCAATTAAGACACCCTAAAACTGGTCTATGATCAGCGTAGTGTAATGTTTCAGCCTACAGACACGAGAATCACATCCTTGTCAATGTGAATGACAGGAATTATGGGCTGGTTCTTCAGAGGCCATCCATCGGAGGTTAGGCAATTAGAAAGCCATGTTATCATCGCTCTTGTAACTAAAAGGGTTCAGACTATCAGGCTGTCTGAGTCAAATTACCGTGTCAATGTATGTTAATCTAAGGTTTTCTCTGCTATATTCAAAGCGGATTCAGCCACCCCGAACCTCCATTTTCGAGTTCTTTTAATTCACCCTTTCATATAGAAGACCACCGAGGCGTCTGTCATCTTAGGCTCCACATTTGTGAAACATTAAGTCTTAAAGCCCAAGTTTAATAGAAGTTGGTAAAACAGAAATGCTTTTCAAATTCCCCAAAGCCCCAACAAAAATCGAGAAAAAGCCGTGAGGTTATGAAATTCCTTTAAATGTGATATGAACCGTGGATAGTCCATATCTGACAAAGCAATCTTACACACCCCAGAGATGATAATTCAAACTGGCAATTTTGATGGGCAACCATCTAATCAGGTGAAACCATTCATTAAGGTAATTAATTACTTTGATAGAGCCATCGGGAGATGAATATAATAACAATAATGCCAGCTTCTCAAACCGATGTAGATGGCATGGTCTCAGGTGCTGTTTTTCTCTGTAATTGAGGATGAAAGACCATAAAGAGTCTCACTTTAACATTTCATTCACTCATCCAATTAACCCTGTGTGCTGGTACAAGGTCACGTGCATCGTACCGACCCCTGCCTGCTGCTCTGAAGAAGTGTGACTTAAAGATTATTTTAGTCATTAATGAAGGAGAGAGAGGGGACTGAGAGAACACAGTAACAAAGGTCTACTGAGACCTGACACGAGAACTACTCTACAGACTGTATTCAAAAACTGTTGTGCATAATTGTAAGTAGAGCTACAAGAACACTTAAGTATAGAAGTATAGTTTAGTTTTTATGCATACGCAAGGGTTCGCGTACAGCACTGTACATTGTATGTTAGGTTGCGTACAGGAGAATGAAGTATGTAGCCCAGGAGATGCATTGCATTTTGTTGTAATGCGCATGCGTAGAACGTCGGTGTACACGTACGAGTCAAATAAACTAGTCTTTGCAAGGCTGTGCACACCAACAAAAAAAAAAAAACTATACTCTGGGCTTTACAGGCTTTCAAATGTGCTTTAAAGGCAAACATCACTACTATTACTACGCATACTGTATGCTTAGGGGTACATTCAAATATCAAACCATAAACTTTTGTGCACTTACCCATGTCTGTACCAGACATGATACAGAATGATAACACTAACCATGTATTTTAAGAGTTTTTTAACTGTTTATTTAGCAACTGGTTGCGAGATAGATTGAGAAAAACCTTAAGCTAGAGTAGGTACACATGAAGCCGATAATCGGGGGAAGGCATCATCAAATTAAGCGTCATCAAATAAAAATTTCCACACTGTTCGCTAAAGTAAGTCACCGTCGCATTTTATTGGCTGATTAATCATGACGAATCTGCGTTGGCACTCGTCTGGAAGGCAGATCATTCTGACTGGCTGTTTTCAGAATAGCCACCTAGTGCACAAGACGACCAAGCAAGCAAATGACCAAGTCAAAGGGAACGCACAGAACTCCTTTTTAAATCTTGGTATGATGCCAACTGACAAAAAAATGTATATTTAAAGGAGACATTTCTAGGGCTGTAAGGATTAATCGTGCAAATGCAAGTTTTCTCAATGAATAAATTTTAATGAATTACGGTGAAATCCCGGCACATCCCAAAGCCAGGGGGTGCTCTCATGCAGAAACTCCCTTTGTACCACAGTAGAATTATCTTTACAAACGCTATTCCAGGAAATGTCTGCAGGAATATTTATATTGCTGTTCTTCAAATTGTTTCAGGTATTTTCATGATAATAAAGAATATTTGAAATGATTTTGTTTAACGAGTGTTGCTTTTTTAAATGCACGTAATAAACGACTCAGACTCATAATGATTTTAGATTGATAAGGACTTCCTACTGACCAAATGCCGTAGTACACGCACAAGCTGCGCATGAAACACAGAATCGCAGCCTTGTGATTCAGAATCGATTTCAGACAGACATTTTTTATTGGACACACAATTAATCGTTACAGCCCTAGACATTTCACAAGATTTAAAAAAAGAGTCAAATAAATAGGGATGCACCAATAGGATTTTTTGGGCCGATACCGATACAGATTTAAACAGACAACTTCTGGCCTATACCAATATTAAACACTTGTATACAATACTATACAGTTGGTCTATTAGCTAGTTTATTTCTGCATCAAATTATTTTTACTGAACATGGATTGGATCTAATTAACATTCAACTGACCAACATAATAAGAGAGGCACAAATTAAGCTAAAACAAATATAATAAGACAGCATGACAACCTTAAAAGGTGGTTTTTGCTATTCAGCATTTATTTTATTAACAACATTAACTCATTTTTTTTAACTATAATGGATTTCTTTATGCAGTTAATTAATAAACAATCGGTATCGGCCTTTCTCGTGCTATTGCCGATATGCCGATGGTTTCAAATTCATCAAAAATCGGCCGATAAATATCGGCAGCCGATACATCGGTGCATCACTACAAATAAATCTTCGGTGTCCCTAGAGTGCGTATGTGAAGTTCTAGCTTAAAATACCATATAGATAATTTATTAAAGCATGTTAAAATTGCCAATTTATAGGTGTTATCAAAAATGTGCTGTTTCTGGGTGTGTCCTTTTAAAGCGTCATGAAACCCTGCTGTTTCAGCTCCAGTCTACCTCACTATCATCATTTTGAAAAATGCTGGCGCTTTTCAGGACGGGAGATAGAGGAAAAGTGTTTTAAAAGTGCATATTTTTTTCTTTTTCTTGTTAAAAATGACAATCGTTTTTCCTAGATAAGACCCTTATGCCTCGTTTGGGATCGTTTAGAGTCCTTTGAAACTCTGTTGAAAAAAACTGTTAAGTGTTGAGTTAAGTATTAAGTGTTGGGCTCTATTAAAGTCCATTAAAATGAGAAAAATCCTGCAATGTTTTCCGCAAAAAACATAATTTCTTCTTGACTGAACCAAGAAAGACATCAACATTTTGGATGGCATGGGGGTGAGTAAATTATCTGGATTTTTTTATAAGAAAATTGACTAATCCTTTAAACATGTAAAAACTCATGATATGTCCCCTTTAAGATTTTTGACCAGAACTACAATACAAATGCACCCTAAAACCCCCTTGTTGTGAGAGTCAATATATAAGAAGAAAGGATAAAGATGTGCTTGCACCTTTTTTTCAAGTTCTGCTTCAACATGCCTTTTTACCTGTTTTTAACATTCATTACTGGAACAGATTCTAGCAGCTGTAGTGTAAATGCAGCTCTATGCATTACCAGATGGCTGAATCTTTTTCAAGGTAGTGAAAGTAACTGCTCAACATTAAAATTCACACAAAATTAAATTAGCTTTAAGAATTATTCCACTTCGCCGCTTCAGAATTGTGCGTAACACAATTAAAAACCCCTTGCCTGTGGCAAACCCAACACAAAATAGGACCATGAATTAGCACAATGAATTAAAACCTCCATTTAATATAATTTCCTCTTATTTTTATTGCTATTACCCCAGATGCAAGGACGCAAGCAATCAAAGTAATGGAACATTACAATTGAATCTAAAAAGGCAAGTATGGTGCTGTCTCCCACACAAAGTTACGGTTATAAGATGCAATCTAAAAGATTTAGACTGATGTGTCAGCGAAGGCGGCGTGACGCATATTTCTCCGCCCATTTAAATCACGATTTTGAACTCTGGTCTGATGAACTCTCAGCAAGAGTTAACGTTCTGCTCACCTCTAACATCTCCCTCCATTAGCGCATAATGAACAGTGTGGATTCATAGTGGAGCCATTATGCCCCCACTCTGCAATCCCATCTAAGACGCCAAATAAAAAAGAGGTGGAGTCACAGGCTTCATTGTCTTGAATGAAAACAAGACAAATACTTAAGCATGCAACCTTCTTCTCAAGAGGAACATGCAGTGTGCTCTTCATCACAACTGAGAAATCAACTTCATTAACACGGTCATGATCTGTAATGTTTGCATATTAAGTATAAACAGAAAACATATATCAGCATTATCTTGCTTCAGCAGCCTGTGTGTCTACAGTAATTCAGTATATCAACACCAGGGTTAAGCAGGGTTCAGCCTGCACAATAGTTCAACACTGAGCAATTACACTGCATTGCCTATGGCGACCGGCTAGCTTTCATTGGCAGTGGTTTATACAGCCGCACCACAGACCATTTAAAGTAGGGAGACAACACATTATGCCCATAATAGCCATAATGCTGCAGGTTCCAGACATTTATGAACAGCAATAAAAGTTTAGAATTGAAATGTCACTCGGAGGATGATCGAAAGGTTAAAGCTAAGTTTTATTATAAGCAAGAAGATTGACCAACAGACATGCCAACCAATTTAAAGCCTGCCAGTAAACATACAGTATAAAAACAGCCTTTGCTAAGATGTCATGCAGGTATTGGTATATGATAACTAACTATACAATGCAATATACACTCACCTAAAGGATTATTAGGAACACCATACTAATACTGTGTTTGACCCCCTTTTGCCTTAACTCTATGTGGCATTGATTCAACAAGGTGCTGAAAGCATTCTTTAGAAATGTTGGCCCATATTGATTAGGGGTGGGAATCGCTTGGACCCTCATGAATCGATTCAGAATCGATTCTTAGGGTCCCGATTCGATTCAGAATCGATTCTTGACGTACTAATTTGCATATCTGTGACGTCATTACGTCGCATTTGCTTTCAAAGCCAGGTTAATGTTTGCGCTTTTGCTAGTCTCTGAACTGTCATATACTGTACTTTAATGCAACTAGGTATAAATAATGTCATTCTTATATACATACATGTGTTGTTTCTGTTGTAAGACATTAAAACCAGTAAAAATATAAATTTAACATGACATATTAATTCTATATGTTAACCGGCATTAACTTCCACGAACGTTAAGCGTCTAATCATCATCATTATACACAGTGATTGGCAGTATTACTGTATTTATATAATGCAGCGCACCCAGCGACTGAATAACAAACTATGTGCATATTTTTACAGAAGTATATTCATGTTATATCTAAACAGTCTGCGGATGGTTTAGGGCAGGGGTGTATAATACGTCGATCGCAAAGGCAATGCCGGTAGATCGCACAACTGCTGCTCCACGCGCAAAATTGTCATTATGGTCTTTTGGAGTAATTGTGAAACATGCAGGTCTTTTTGAGTTGCTGCGCCTTTCTTCTCAAATGTGTTTTGCCATGCCACTGCAGCTCAGTCGTCTTTAACTTCCAAAATTCACATGGATGCGCATTCTTGCCTCACGCAGTTCCTGTTTCACACGCACGGTGTGTGTGAGCGAGCAAACGAGAGGGAGAGAGAGGCAGCGTAGCGCTGATTTGTATGCTTCTAATACTGTTAGTTTCACTAAACCGCATCTCCGCTATTTTAAGGAGTATTCGACATGTACTCAAGGATTTTTTTTAAAACTCCTCAAAAAGAATAGAGTAATGGTGACAGCCCTAAATTCAATGTAGAGATATATGCAGTATAGTCCTACAAGCATTTAAAGTGTTCTTTCTCTTCTGCTCTTGTAAGCTCGGCTATGCGCTCTTGCAGGGCGCGCTCTCTTAAGTTGTCCGTGTGCATCACCGCTCCACCAGTTGAGTTCCGCCTTTTGGTTCTGATCACGTGATGTTATTTTGTAAACTAACATTTAAGAATCGATTCTTGACATTTGTGAATCGATTCAGAATCGGCCCACGTCCGAATCGCGATTCATCTAAGAATCGATTTTTTTGCCCACCCCTAATATTGATATGATAGCATCCTACAGTTGATGGAGATTTGTGGGATGCACATCCAGGGCACGAAGCTCCTGTTCCACCACATCTCAAAGATGCTCTATTTGGTTGAGATCTGGTAACTGTGGGGCCATTTTAGTACAGTGAACTCATTGTCATGTTCAAGAAACCAATTTGAAATGATTCGAGCTTTGTGACATGGTGCATTATCCTGCTGGAAGTTGCCATCAGAGGATGGGTACATGGTGGTCATAAAGGGATGGACATGGTCAGAAACAATGCTCAGGTAGGCTGTGGCATTTAAATGATTCCAATTGACACTAAGTGGCCTAAAGTGTGCCAAGAAAACATCCCCCACACCATTACACCACCAGCCTGCACAGTGGTAACAAGGCATGATGGATCCATGTTCTCATTCTGTTTACGCCAAATTCTGACTCTACCATCTGAACAGAAATCGAGACTCATCACACCAGGCAAAATTTTCCAGTCTTCAACAGTCCAATTTTGGTGAGCTCATGCAAATTGTAGCCTCTTTTCCTATTTGTAGTGGAGATAAGTGGTACCCGGTGGGGTCTTCTGCTGTTGTAGCCCATCTGCCTCAAGGTTGTGTGTGTTGTGGCTTCACAAATGCTTTGCTGCATACCTCGGTTGTAACGAGTGGTTATTTTAGTCAAAGTTGCTCTTCTATCAGCTTGAATCAATCGGTCCATTCTCCTCTGACCTCTAGCATCAACAAGGCATTTTCGCCCACAGGACTGCCGCATACTGGATGTTTTTCCCTTTTCACACCATTCTTTGTAAACCCTAGAAATCGTTGTGCATGAAAATCCCAGTAACTGAGCAGATTGTGAAATACTCAGACCGGCCCGTCTGGCACCAACAACCGTGGTATGTTCAAAATTGCTTAATTCACCTTTCTTTCAAATTCTGACAATCAGTTTGGAGTTCAGGAGATTGTCTTGACTAGGACCACATCCCTAAATGCATTGAAGCAACTGCCAAGTGATTGGTTGATTAGATAATTGCATTGATGAGAAATTGAACAGGTGTTCCTAATAATCCTTTAGGTGAGTATACAATACGGTAAGGTTTTAAGTTTCTAAAATCTTTCCAAATTTTTTTTTTTAAATCAAAAACATCACTTTCTTTCTCTCCAGCCTCTGTGATATCTGCATCGTCCATACATAATTTTTTTTAAATATTAAAGTCGTATGGGTATATTTGTAGTAAAAGCAAAAATTCATTGCATGGTTAAAATGTATAGATTTTTCTTTTAAGCCAAAAATCATTAGTATATTATAAAAAGATCGCGTTCCCTGATAAAGTGTTCTACCGTAAATATAGCTAATCTTTTTTAGTGAGTGGATGCTGCAAAATTGTCCAGAAACTTGCCTACAAATTTCGCTTTGCTACCCGCTTATAACAGCAGTAAGCCAGTAGATAGCGCTAAAACAATTTTTTTTATTATTAATATGCCTGGTAAAGACTTCATTTGGACTTTGAACTTCAAATGCGATTTTCTCAATATTTACATTTTGTGCACTCTCCAGTTTAAAATTCTAAAATTGTTGTATCTCGGCCATTTTATCTAAATTGTTGAATCTAAAAATGTGTTATTAACCACCCAGTCAGATTTAAATTATAAAAAAACATCAAGTAAATAAAAAAAGGAACTAAAATTTAAAAAAAATAAGCAGGATTCTATGTTCTCAAGCACTGGGGGCATTTTCGCTGTCCGCAACGAAACCATGCCCACTCGAGGGTAAAGCTGCGATCTCTCTCAACTGTCAAATACCGCTACATGGATGCTCTCGCAATTGAGCGGGTGAACTGCTGATGCTAATGTACTTTAGTTATTACGGTTGTTAGTGACATTTCTAACATTTTTAATGTAAAACAATTTTATGAACTGACTTTATACAGACTTTTAAAGTCATTCAGTTATTGCATACCATTGTAATATATACATACAATATTATGATATATCTTGCAGCCTAATTCCACGTTTGCTAGTCACATGCCCTAAATATTTACACCTATCATAAAAGAAAAAGTATGGTTTCTATACATGACCAAAAACCATAAAGCCTTTTTTACTAAAGTATACGAGACAAACATCCGTCTTTGTTACCTATAACAACAGGGTAAGCCTGATGAAGTGAAAGAAAATTATGTGCATTCTCGATAATTGCCGTAATACTTCTCATTATAGCTCTCAGCCTCATCCATGCTGCTTTTTTGTTCCAGAAAATGAACATGTAGGGTCCAACATAAATGAGACCAACACCACACACAGTCTCCCACATGAAGGCTAACACACACACACACACACACACACACACACACACACACACACACACACACTCTTTTGGCCCTGAATTATGTCTATTTTCATGGGAGACTCATGAAGAGGCCAATTACCCAGCACTCCCTTCTCCCCGCTCCCCCATCATCATTCTCAGCAGGAGGAGCGGTCTGGCTGTCAGCCTGACAGAACAGCCTCTCAGCATCCTGGTGTGTCCACAAGTTCCCTGGTCCTTCAAGCACCCCCGCCGTGAGATGAAGGGGGAACGAGAAGAGGACAAAAATTCATACCCTCTATACAGAGCCACGAAGAAAGCGAGAAATGAGGAGAGTTAGTCAAAGGACTCATTTCCCAAATGAGGGACAATTACCCGAATTATCTTAACAACCCGACATCAAACCCAGCGCTGAGCCTTTGTGCGCCTGAATCAAAAGGTGGCATTTTGGAGGTAGTTTTTGGGTTCAAAGCACAAAATAAAGGTGGTATTTTTCTTAAAAGGGCTTGGGAAAAATATCCCTCAATCACTCTTCCCTGGACGGTAATTCTGATAAGCTTTTGTTCTAAGGAAATAGCTTTAGTTATGAATCATTCTGTATTTATAGAGTTTCTCTTAACAAAGAAAAACCTTTTTCATAAGAATAACTATGTTATGTCAATGGCTGGAAAGCACATTTTAACTTCAAAGTTCAGCTGAAAAATCTAAATGTGAAAACCCTCAAAGTATGACCCAGTCTGTGAAAACCCGACTAAAGTCATTTTTGTAATATCTTTAATATTGACTAAGTAAGGCCATGTAAAGATTAAAAGTAATGTGAAATCAGTGATTAATATCAAACTTTGATGCTCCTAATCTTATTATTAGATTGTGAGACTAAAAGTCTGGAGTATGTGTATGCGAACGTACGCACACTTTCGAATGCACAACCTTGCAAAGTATAGTTCATTTGTAGGTTAATTTCTCTTAATACTGTACATAACTGTTCTGAACCTGTGGCACTTTCAAAACATTGGTCAACATCCCAACCAACCAAACCATAGCATCATTAGCTTAACCAATGGTGCAAGTTTGTTTTATCACACATCAATTAAGCAAGATGTTATATATAGGGGCACTACTGGGGATGAAATTACACTTAAAATGTGAAACAAATTTATATGAATATTTATGTTTATGAAGTTGGCAGACACTTTTATCCAAAGCACTCAAAAATGCTGGGTTATTTTCAACCCAGCATTGGGTCAAAAGAGGAAAACCAGCCGTTGGGTTAAATTAACACAGAAAATTTTCCTATGACACAACAATGGGTTAAACGACCTAACATTTTGATAATAATTTGAATAAGAAATCATTTCAATCGTGAATGTGTCGGAACATGGCCATCTGCGCGCAGCCGCGGTCAGTATACTTTGAAAGCTCCATGGATGTGTGCGCGCAGGAGCCGAACGCGGACGTGGAAATAGGTATACCCGGCCCTTAACCTCGACTTCATGTAGTGCGCCCCTTGTGGCGTACTTGATGTGGGCACGAATCACGATACAACGATGTTTCAGAAAAAGAAGATTGTGGAGATATTTTAATTATTTACGATCAAATATCGTCATATCGCACACCCCTTCCCAGCATAGGTTAAATTACAACCCAACAGGTTGCTCTGGAAAAAAGGTTAATTCAACTTAAAAATATTAATTGACACATTTTTTACATTTGTAACTTATTTGAGTTAACTAATATTTTAAGTTTAAAATTTTTAGGTGACCAGGTAACTAAGGCTATGTTCATTCTGCAGGCTGAAACGTCCCAATTTTTTTGACCTGTATCTGATCTTTTCATGAAAGTCTGAACGACACAGATCCGATCTTTTCAAATGTGACCCAGGCCACTTGGGTATATGGTCCTGAATCCGATACGTATCTGATCTTTTGAAATGCGACCTCCGTCTGAACGGCCAGGCCACATGTATCTGACCCGTACGTTATTGATACAAACGTCATAATTCTGCGTTAAAGTAGGCAAGAATGAACAAAACGCCATGGCCAAAAACCTTGCTCTCCTCCTTTTTAATTTTCTTCTTAAAACGAGAAGATTGTAATTGTGCTGGCTCCGTTGGGAAAATAACTTTAATATTGCAAAAAGAGCTCTGCTGTTGACTACACTGTTGTTGACATCCATGTTTAACGTTAGCTACTTCCGCAAACAAGGAGTGACGTTGACCGTTGAGTACTCTTCTGCGCATTAGGGTCACTTCTGGGTCATTCACGTTCACACAGCAGATCACAAAAAATTGGAAATGTGAACGGCCTTGCAAAAAAATCGAATTGAGCATTAATCCCTGCAGTGTGAACGTAGCCTTACTTTTTTTAAGCTGAACCAACTTGATCTTTTTTACAGTTTGGTTTTGTCCCTCCTTTTGCCCCAACGCTAGGTTAAAAAAATGTTTAGTGCAGAGTGCATCCATAATTTTTTATCACTATGTGTGGTCCCCTGTGTTCAAATCCATAGCCTTTGCATTGCTAGAACAATGGTCTAGCAGTTGAGAGGAACACAAATGTTTAAGAAAGAAAAGGAACACCAAACAAACATCGCAAAATGCTCCTACACATAAAGCAGCTTGCTCCTCTTCTCCACATTAACATTTAACTATTCAATTTAAAGAAGTAAAATGGCCAGACCAAAAAAAAAAACAAGCTCAGCAAGTTAATCTTACAACTCATGTCAGTGATGACTAGCCAGATTTCTATGCAGTTCTGCCAAAGTCATTATCATTTCTCTCCCCTCCTCGCTAAACGAACATTTTCCTAAAGCTTAATGGGCTAATTTATATTAACACTAATTAACATGACCACTGCATTATTTATGAGGTATACTTTACAAGCAGGACAAAGATATATGGAAGCCTCTTAGGGGACAAAAGGATGGAAACCTTTGTGATGCACAGCTACAAAACAGCGTCCTATTATTTACGAATTATCAGCATCATTTTTGCTCGACGGCTGCTGCACTCGCTAATTAACTCACGCATACGGAGAGGTGGAGCGCTAAGATACGGACGCGGTTCCAAAAGCATTTCTGTGAAATTACATTTCTAATTTCTTAATTACATTTATTTGCTTTCTGACACATGGGAGAGATCCAACTCAGAAGCATGAATCAACACACTTCATTTTATCCTTTGATTTTCTTCCAAAGCTGAATGGAAGCCATTGGCGATGTCACATGCATATTTCAAACACTAAGGTATTTTTTTCTTTTCAATCCTTTGCCACTTGTCAGAATACGAGCAATTTCAGTCATGAGCATGTAAGGATCAAACAGGCACAAATCACAGCCTTTTTACAGGTTATACACCTTGTATAAAAAAACATATTTTAGTACCAGGATCAGAAAAGCTGCAGTATTTTGCATTTTGTTCAAACAATTTGGGAGGAAATCTGAGTGCGATGAATATCCTTAAAAGGTTCATCCAAAAAAGAAATGCATTAATTAATAAATGAAATTAAACATTAAATAGTATTTTTTAATAGTGTATATACAGTTTGTGCACAAACTGTGTGTGTTTTCATTTCACATTCACATTTTCATTCTTTATTCACATTTTCAAATAAAAAATTGTAAACGCATAACGGCACAGTGCCAGAAACTACACCTGCCCTATGTTTCCTACTCAGCCCATTCAAAACTTCTCTGATCTTCTCAAGAGGACACAGTGAGATTGAAGAAGTGTTTGCAATGTAGAGAGGATTTGGACTGAGACAAAAGCCTGTGAGAATAAAGCCCTCCTTTCTGTCTAAGCGTCTGGCAGACCTCAGACACACACACACAACCTGAGCCCTCAAACCCATGCCAGCTTATACTTCTGCTTACAGAAGAGCCCTGGAGTGCAGAGTCCTGCCCAGATTCACTCTACCAAATGTCCCAATCTCTTGCCATGTACAGACAAACAAACGTGATGTTGACAAGCATACAAACAGACAAATACACATATTTTACACACATTACTACATCTATAACCGTTGGCATCCAGATTAGAGCTGAAGATCTTTGCCCGAACCCGACGGGACCCGTCGGGACCCGACGGGCTCGGGCGGGTTCGGGCTTCCTTTCTAACATTTTACACGGGCTCGGGGCGGGCTCGGGCTTGCACTCCGGCTTTGTGAGGTAAATGAGAGGTCAAGTTCACTCAGTAGCGCAGGATCGCGCTGAATTCATTTACAGTGGATTGGATTTTATGATTTTCCTCATCAAAAACATGTAGCCTAATCTTGGTGAGTAGGTTTTTCAATGTATAACTAAATATGAATCGAGTCTTAAATACATAATTTAGACAGAGGATATAGACTAATGTTGGCAGTAATGGAGAGAAGTGCCGACGCAAATCCCGCGGAGCCTTTCTCTTAATTTCGTTATTGCCAAATACCCATCTTAATTCAGAATGTATTATCTTAATTTAATTCGTTAAGAAATAATAATTTTATTGGCATATTTATAGTGTATTGCATAAGCCTATTTAGAATGAGATGTTACAATGTTACAGATGACTTATTTTATTTCTTTGTTTCAACTTCCAAGTGGCGTGTAGATTATTAGTCATGAATAAATAATGTTAAAACCTGTGTACATTTCTCATTCTTGACAAAAGCTGTGTGTGTGCGCACATTTAAATAACGTCGGGCTGTAAACGGGTTCGGGCTTTTAAATAGCTGTCAATCTAAATGTACGTTCGGGTTCGGGCTGCATTCTGTCGGGCTCCGGACATTTCGGGCCTAACTTTTAAGGCCCGATTACAGCTCTAATCCAGATAGCTTTTTCATTTATACACATAGCAGACTATGATCTAAAGCGACTTTTAAAGTTATATTTTTTGCCAGTTTTTGTATTTATTCAACAGTGAGATAAGGAGAGGACAGGAAAGTACAGGGAGGAGAGAGGGGCATGGGACCGGCAAATGACCACTAGCCGGGAATCGAATTTGGGTCGCCGAAAGTCCACATGCGCTGCTCACTACACCATCGGCTCCAACACTAAAGCGACTTTTAAATAAGAGTGAGCAGGATAACTTTTTAAGACAATTTTCAGTGCAAAAAGGCCTTGAATATAAATGTAAAATGTATCAATTTGGCTGGCACAATACCAAAACTTCAATAGTGAACACCATGTCTGGATTATGTACTGGACTGTTTGGTTGTGCTGGCTCAGACTGGCAAATGCAAAGATGAAGACACGGGCTCGGATCTTCAGTATATCAAGACTCGGAAGCTTCGGCGGATGCGTCACACGTTAGTGCAACGTCACCAGCATGCGCTCACGGTAAACAAATACCAGTACGCCGGCCGTAGTAGCAAACACACAGTTCGGTGATCATGCTGAATTTCTGACACTGTCAGAAAACTATCGTAGGCTATCTTTGGACGCAAGACCGGGAAGACGGCCGTCCTTGAGTTGAACCTCTTTTACTGTGCAACATAGGATCTCCGATGAAAAGCCAGGATCACAGAAATCGTGACGATTGCTTCATGATGGCAATCTTTCGTCTGGGACTGCCAATAATCGTGCAGTGTATCCTGGACTTAAATCTGTGAACTTAAAAGTTTTTGTTCTGTAGCCTACTTTGTTTACTCACATATTTCTATATCAAACATAAACTGTTGTTAGTTCATGTCTATTATAAGTTTTAATGTTTCCTGGTAATTATGAATTAATTATTATACGTTTCCTGTTCATGTCTCCCTCTTGTTCAAGAAGTGAAGTAATATAATTTACAAACACATTTATAAGTACTTTGCATAAAACCAACACTGAATAAATGTATTTTGTTAATATGTTATTATGGTTTGTACGTGTTTTCAAGTAATATAAAATAAAATGTGTTAAATGAAATAGAAACTGCCGACTGACCTGAAAGAAGCGCAACATTCATGTAATGACCTTAGTATGTCGCCATGGAAACATTATAATGATCCATTAAATTCTGCCATAACATATTAAATCACTCCATGAATATCTGGAACATATAAAATATATGCCTGAATAAGTCAGCAGTGTTAAAATGCCATATCAATTTATTTCAAGATTTTTTCAAGCTTAGTTAGCATTGCTCCACAAATATGAATTTGTGTGTCCCTCACCTGCGCTGAGTGCGCTCCATGACCTAACGTCCTTGATTTTTGAAAGCTGTCAGTTAGAGGAGATGATAGTGGTTGGGGTTTTGTGTGACGTTGACCTGTAAATGCAGATACGATGGATGGACTGTGTTTACATTACACTGAGATCCGATCACAAAGCATCCTCGACTACCTCTGCATCAGGAAACACAGATCGGATAACATTCCGATTACAAGCGCGTTTACACTTGTCTTTTCAATGTGAATGTGGACAACATCCGGATAGAGGTTGCATGTTCATGCCAAGTGTAAACGCAGCCTCTGTGAACTGACTGCAACATGTACTGATCCATGAGCCCTTGATGTGCAAATTCCAATAACAATAAGGCGAAAAGGAATAACTTGGTCCATTCAAGCGCAAAGAACCATGAACCCAGTATTCACTAGGGGTGTGCATTGGCACTGCCCTCACAATTCAATTCAATTACGATTCACCAGGTAACGATTCAATTCAATTCGATTCTACGATGCATTGCGATGCATCAGAATTCTACTGTACACAACAAGGCACATTTTTAATAAGTCAAGTAGTAAACTCAAGTGCAACTATTCTCAACAAAAACGAAAGCTGACCAGGGCTCGCAAAATTTTAAAATCCCTTGTAGCCCTTTGGGCAGACACTCTTTAATTTTTGGTAGCCTGAAATGAATATAAGTAGCCAGAATAAAAAAAATACACTGTTTAATGTAGAATATTGATAAATCCTGGATTTCCATGTAAGCCAAATATTCCTGCCCATCCCAGCTAACAATTTGGTTCCCAAAACGTTCCCCTATTTTCCAAGGTTTTTGGTTAGCCAGGAATGTTTTCTTTAAGAAAATAAACATTCCCTTTAATGTTATTTTTAGGTTATTTTACCGTTCCCCTAACGTTAGAATAATTTAATTGTTATATTACTGAAATATTATATGAATGTATTATAATACAGGTTATTTTTTATCAAAAATACCTCAACACATCACACATTGTATTTAGATAACATGGTATTTTATCAAATATATAAACAACCACTGACTTTAACACAATATAGAAGACTTAAAGCAGATATTTATTAAAAAGGAATAAACATAATTCCCTTTATGTTCCCCTAATGTTAGACTCTGAGGTAAAACGAAATGACAAACACACATTCTATTCGCTTTAGGTAAACATATCTTACCACTGCTGTTTAGTCACCTATCAGCTTGTAACATCATACTCTCAATAGCCTAGACGTAAATCACTCAAACATATTTTCCTTCTCACATATTTAAGTTACTAACTGAAGAAAGAAAAAAAATACGATAAAACAGTGTTAGTCTATGAGGTAAAAATGAAATGACGTTATTTTATTAAATGACTTGAGTTCGCGCAAGCAGGTGATCGTGAAGAATCTAGCCGGTAGAAGCGCCTGCAGAGGGTAGCGCGCATATCAGACGTGCACATTAGAGGATGAGTTTATTTATGCTTTCACTTCATTTCCTGACAGTTTCACTTGGTACGTGAGGACAATGACTGACAAGAGGACACCGAAATACATACACTATAATTACCTAACTAAATCTGAGACAAAGCAAAAACATTAAAATATTATTTCCTCCCCAATATAGCCCGACGGGCAGGGTGGAGATACACTCTAAAAAACAAACGGTGCTATATAGCACCAAAACAGTTGCTTTGGATCGTAACGATAGAAGAACCATTTTTAGTGCCATATAGCACCGGTGAAGAACCAGTGAAGCACCAGTGAAGCACCTGTGTAGAACCATATAGTGCTATGTAGAACCATATGTGGTGCTATATGGCCCCTATATGGTTCTACACTGGTGCTTCACTGGTGCTTCACTGGTGCTTCACTGGTTCTTCACCGGTGCTATATGGCACTAAAATGGTTCTTCTATCGTTACGATCCAAAGCAATTGTTTTGGTGCTATATAGCACCGTTTGTTTTTTTAGAGTGTACATTTTGGTAGCCCGACAGGAATTCACAATAGAAACGAGACGTCGGCTAGCGATTTTGCGAGCCCTGCCCGAGATGAGAATTTTACACATAGAGTAATTAAAGCCGCTCTATGCAATTCGGCGTTTTTGTCAAACAGCGACCCCTAGAGTCGCTGGAGAATACTTGCAACTGTCGTAATTTCCCACTCTAGTACTCCAAAGATAATGACCAGGTAATGTTTCACAATTTCATACAAATATTAGGCTACTGCATAGTCTACTAAACTAAAGATGACAGTAATAGGATAATAAGAAGTTTATTCCAAGTGTAAAGTGCATATAATAATAAAATACCGCGTTTGCTAGCTTATAATGTTTTAACATGATTGCAGCTAAATCACAATTAAACATTACAAAATGCCATGACAACGTTAATTGTGTACGTTGCATTATCTCATAACATTGTTCGTTATAATGTCACTATACATGATTATTGCTATTTATCATAATAGTTTGCAAATTGTGCATGTTTACACTATTTACAACCTCTAGGCTTATTTATGTCCTGATAATTATGTGAGATATTGACAACTGTTGTCATGATAATCGTATGACATACTACAAGCAAGCACAACAACATACAACATAGACCGCAAACAAGTTTACAAATGAGAGATTTACTTACTAGTCCATCAACAAGATCGCCAGATCAGCATCCCATCCAGTGCTGTCTTTTAGCTCACGCCAACGAGTAAAAACCTGACCGAGTGGGACTCTTGTCCGGTTCCTAACGCGATCAGATTCTCTTTTCCTTTTCCTACTCGCTTCCGAACGCGTTTTCTTAACTTTTAAATCGTTTAGCCTCACGTCTCAAATTCGCGCGTGTAGTTGTTGTTATGGGCTTAATCGACTTCATGCAGCGCTGCAAGAACTGACCACCGGATGACGTCAAAGTGCCGTCTTGGATCATTCTCGCGGTACTTTGACGTCATCCGGTGGTCGGTTCTTGCAGCGCCACACGAAGTCGAACAAGCCTAACGTGTGTGACGTCGTTGCCGTACAGCAAGTCATGATTCACGCGAGATTTGTCAGGGGTGGTTCTCTCAAGCTTGCATTGCTGGTTTTGGTAGCGGCGCCCTCCCCGAGCTTCAACAGGAGGACGATTCGCCTTACTATGACTTTGTTTACCACCGAAATAACTTTGAAGCTGTTATATTAAGGTAAAATAACTGCATAGTGTGTCTTTAAGTCTTGTTTCCCATTAACTTCATAGAATCCGAAATGTGCCCATATGTCCACTTTCCATGGAAAAGGGTGCGTTTTTATTTACCCGTCTATCACGGTCATCTCCAGAAAATAAACAGTGACATAATCGATTATGGCATTTGCTGCATCGATGCTGAATCGTGCATGCGCCCATTGCGATGCATTGCCGAATAGATTATTGTTGACACCCCTAGTATTCACCATAACTGTACCCTATATATTTAAGTAGGGGTGTAACGGTACGCAAAAATCACGGTTCGGTGCGAACCCCGGTTTTGAAGCCACGGTTCGGTTCATTTTCGGTACAGTAAGGGAGAAATGCAAACATTAAACTGCAGGTTTTTTATTACTTTAAACTTTTTTTTACAATTTGTTTACACTTTTTTAAACACTTTATTAAAGTATAAAATATATATAAAATGAAAAAATAATAAATAAAATACTACTGCAAAGTTATTTTTTACATTATTTTATAACAGAAGGTAACTCTTATCTTAACCTTCTCTTAAACTTTTTCTACTAAAACCTTGAACTAACAAATTCAATTCCTGAATACATTTATGAACTATTAGCCTACATTTTTGCCACTAAAAATTTTCTGTTTTGATTTATTTTGGATTGTTTAACTCACAGAATTGAATTGGCTATGTACCATCTCTGTATAAAAATAATATTACTGCTCTATGTGTAACTGCATAGCAAGCAACATGATGATATACTTATTATACACTCATTTTGAGATTAGTGAGCTGCATACATAGCCATCTTTGATCTTTTGCACGTTTCTCCTAATCTTTGCTTGTGTCATCAATGTAAGCTGTGACTTTACTTACGAACCCCTCCGCAGCTGAGTAACAGCTGAGTAAGCCCGGGTTACAGCTCTTCTCTGTCCCGACCAGCTGATCGCATTGTGACAATGATATGATTGACGTGATATGCAGATGAAAAATCTGATCACGCATTCCTTATTCTTGCTGTCACAGAAAGCGCGTCTCATGAATGCGTAGCAACGAAAGACGTGCATCCTCTCACGCACTTTTGAAAGAACAAAGCAGCGCGTTGACACGCGTTTAACATGCGCTTTTAGATACGACACGTAAACGTTTACATCAATAATCAAACGGATATACAACTAAGTAAATAAAAATCTTTCTGCGGGCCGAATTATGTTATATGTTTGACAGAAGACTTGCGCTGAACGCGGAGACTTCCGCCACTTAATATGTTCGTGCGGAAACGCACGTATTATGTTCCGCACAGGCGCACACAAAATACTTTCGGTGCACGTGCGCACCGTGCCGAAAGCCCTGAACCGAAACGGTCCGGTTCGAATACACGAACCGTTACACCCCTATATTTAAGTATAAACTTTTTATTAGGCTTTTTGACATTACTGCTTATGACTGCTGATTTGGCAGATGTGATATTGTAATTTATGAATGGGTAAACTTGAATATCTGTTTATATAGATTGGCCAGCTACAGCGTCTTTGGTGTACCCAGCCTGTGTCCCAAAGTGCTTTGATAGCCTTCAGCATTCCTGCAGGGAAGATTTGGAGAATGGATGGATTGGGAAAAGTATCCCAGGATGACACCTCAAGAAGTTGGCTAAAGGTGACATAGAATGATTGAACGGGGTATTTATCCTTGTTCTGTGATGTGACATGTAAACAATTTTTTTTGTTTGGGTCTGTAATGCCTTAGAAGCTTCCTAAAAACCTCTCTCAGATAGCTCTATTAGGGTGGGGGATTTTAAACAAGTGGTTTTGCACCTATTTGGCTCCCCCTACTGGCTTACCTTCCAATCTCATTACTGATTGGCTGACTTTGCTGCCACTCAAAAAATGTAGCCAATTATTTTAAAGTGGAGGGGCAGTGAGATGCCTGTGATGTCATAAGCATCAGTTTTTCCAGATTGGGCCGTTTTCTGGCTGACATTTCTAAAAGAGGAATTTCTATGAGACTGAGATGTTTAGGATGTTTAGCACTTTTTGTATGTTCGTGAATGCGGGTAGACTACCATTATTCAACAAAGACAAGGTAAAAATGTTTTTTCATTCTCTGTCCCCTTTAATAAACTTGAATGACTAGAAAATATCTGATGATCAAAGCAAATGGTTTCCTCGAATTTAAAGATCTGGCTATGGTGCAATATGTGAGCTATCTGCTATGGGCCAACAATTTAGCTGTAATGTTCATTTATTTTTTTCTATGTCTGGATCATTCCACACATGCAGTCGCACAAACCATAAAAACCTGACCTTCTGACTTTCCAAAACACTTCATTAAAAAAGGCCCTCGTTTCCTCAGGTCTCACCACCAACGAAAAGCGAACAAAGGAAAAGATAAAAAGAGGAAAAAAAGAGCAGAGGTCTCCTCCATTCCCCTCACTACTCGACCGTGACCATATCATACCGGCTCCATTATCAGAGTTCAAGCCCAGAGTAAAGTCACGCTCACTGTTCCTCCCCAAATCGCTTGCGCTCGTCTCGCCTGAGCTGATGATGAATTAAAGTTTCAGAACAATAACAACAACATCGGGGAATGAGAACACTGGGAGAAAATGTCAATACCCACTCGCATCCGCTCTGTACGACCATAAATTAAAACCTACAGACCACAGGCGAACCAGCAAAGGGGGTCAGGATGACTTCAACAGCAATTATTCCCATTCTCCCCCCTCTAAATCCCTCTCTCTCCATTGATGCTTCACAACTGATTGCTTTTCAGGAATCTTTGAATTTATGGTCACGGTGTAACCGTGGGTGGCCTCTCGACTGGACGAGGCATCATAGCCTCTCCGAGCCTGGCCAGCCATGTAGCGTTAGATCCTGCTGTGCCAGGCTTTCAGAAGCCATCGCCCCTGCCAGCCTAAATACCATTATTTTCATCCATCAGCTCCTGATGAATATTCATCAGCTCGTGCAAGCCTGACCAATAGGGCAGTGGGCCTGCTGGGGGTTAATGGCGATTGGATGAGAGGGAGCACGGTAATCAAATCACACAGCTTTAAACGTCTCGGCTCGTATGGTGCGCAGACAGCAGCACCGCTGAGAAACAAGAATGGCTGTTAATTAATCTTGATTAACCTATTTAATTAGCATTAAGTGAGATTTTAAGGAGCAACCCCCATCTAAAGACAATGAGGAGAGAACTAAACGTGTATGTTACGCGCAATATCTTTCGCATGGAAGGGATCTTCTTGGTGCCACTGAAGAGGGTTGATTTGTGGTGGTACTGAGTGTTTCATTACTCAGATGGAGCACAGGGACATTGTAATCCCTCCAAATGTTGGAGATTTTACCCAACATTATTACCATGGCTACCCATTCACTCACATGCACACAGTGTCACCGCCTCAAGCCAAATACATGCAAACCAAGTTATACGCACAGCTGAAATCTATTGTTCATGACATACAGTATAAAAATGATCTAGACCAGCACACAGCATGGCTTACAACAGAGAAATCAGTCGCAGATATACAGCACAAGTGTAAGGACAAAATGATAATTTTTGAAAAAGAAAAAAATATCAAAGCATCAAATGACAGTAACGTACATATCTCTCTTAACTAGCAATTTGTAATGCTTTTTTTGTTATTTTCAGCCGAATAGTTCAATTGCCGAACATTCGGTACATCCTTAGCTTATATCAATTGCTGATTGTTCTAGCAAAATTCCCATCTGCATCCCATACATTTGTATGATAGCATCTTATCGTCTCATGAACACAATCTAAGGAATCCGTTTCTGTGACTTTCACACAATGTCACCACCACAGACCAACATTAGATTGTATTGTATATAATATGTGTGTCTGGGTGAGCAAAAAAAACACACGGTTTTTGTGGTATAAAGCTCCAGAGGCATTTATTTATTTTTTAATAAAATGTACATAAAATATTTAAAAGCTGAAAATAAAGTGTCCAGAGGGGTTTATGGAGGAAAACAAAGTGGGCGTGGTGTCCTAGCCGTGAGTGGTGGACTGAACGCTGGGGATTGTAGAGGACATATTAGGCATATTTACAGCACATAAATAAAACACACAGGCATACATAGATGATTTATTTATGTATTGAAATATTAACTATATATTAGCCTGATGAAATGTCTGATGACCGGACATCCATTCATCCAATCACCATCAATCACATGCGTCAAATGGAGTCGATTGATTCTGATCTATAGACTATTGATCTAGACCTTATCATGAAACTGACGTACAAGCATCGAACATTGAAAGTCAAGTTAAAGAGCAGAACATTTTGTCCATGCCAGAAATCCAACAAGTCTGTCCCTGAGGCCTAGTGTCTCTCCATTTAGCAAATACCACACGATTACATCTCCATGCCAAAGAAAGAACAAGAGACAAGAGATAATATGGTCATATGCCACAAAACAAGATTATACAATAGATGACACAGTTTCATACAATGCGACAATCCCTGATTTCAGAGGACACAGAAACAGGCGTACACGCACAAAACAGCACGACAGACACCTCCAGAAATTTAAAGGCTTAAACATTTTTAAAACGATCCCACTGCACTTAGCTTATAACATTTTTTATCAAGGTCTCTAGTGAAATTAGGCAAAGACAACCTGATTTATATGCTCAGACAGAAGTCTGCTGAGTAATAAGTCTAGGTGTCTGTAACTAGCAAAACCTATCATGATGTGTGAGAAATGTGTTGCAATGTGTGCATGTGTCTGTGTGCGTGCGTGCGTTCTTGTGTGAGAAAGAGAGAGAGAAACTGTGTGTGTGTGTGTGTGTGTGTGTGTGTGTGTGTTAGGGCTGCAGCTATCGATTCTTTTTGTAATCGATTAATCTAGCACTGAATCGATCGATTAATCGAGTAATCGGATAATTTTTTTGTGTGTTTTTAAACAACCAAAACAAATAATGCATAACGAAAATGACTTGGCTGTAAAATGTTCAAGCATTTGGCTTTTATTTCTAAAAAAAACAGAGGTATTTGGCTCCAAGAAATAAGCCTATTTATTTCAATTTTTTACCCATTTAGTGTTTATAAGTGCCAGTGCCAACAATTAAGCACTTTAATTTATTAATATGCACAACTGGTTTCATGCTGTAATCTAGCCCTGACATCAAATAAAATATCTGGTTTATGTACATTTCTACACCTGCAGCATTTACCATTAGGCTTTTAACATATAATATATCATTTCTGGGATGAGCCTATTTGCTATGGTAACAACCTGTGTGTATGCGCGCACGTGCACTTGTGTTTGTGTGTGTGCACACGTTCTGTGCGTGAGGAAGAGTGACACCCCAGTCAGACGTTCAGTTGCTTCATTGCATTTTGGTACTGCAGAAATACATACATTACTTTTCAATAGAACGCTGCATTTGGTTTGCATCACATGCATTGCGGTGCATTTTAGGTTAAGAATCCGTTCGAAAAATCACAACATCACGTCCCGCTGTATACAGTGAATGCATGCTGAAATTATTGTTGCGTGGCTACATAAAAGTTTAAGCATATGTGATGCATTGCGCGATCGGTCTGACTCGCGTGAGAGAGAATAACTTCCTTATGCTAAACTCCAATAAGACAGAGATTATTATTATTGAACAGAATATGTCAGATTACAAGTTGCCCATATATGATTGCACTGTGGTGCCGTTTTTTGGTACACACACCTGTAGTGCATGCGTGTGTGTGAAGGGGTTCTTTTTTAATCTATACTGTTCTGCAATTGAACGTGAATACGTTTACTACTTAAAAACATCAAAGCTAAACATCATATCTAGTCAAACCGCATAACGACATCGCTACAAATACAGTATGGGATTAAAATCAACGGAAGCTACGTTACCTTGTTTCATCGACGCTTGGTGAAACAGCAGTGGATGTTTTCGGTTCAGATGCTGAATGTAATGATAATGTAACGATCCCAAACTTTAGACAGTCTCTCTCTGCCGTTTATGGACATATTCGCTCCGCCATCGCGCCAACTAAATTCAAATTGTACCACGCGCTATGATGTGCTTCCTGAACATTGAACAACGGTCCGTGTGAATCAGATCTCGGCGCGTGTAGTGCGCGTCATAGGAATTTAACGAGGCTTCGAGGCAGAATTTTTGCCTCGAGGAATTTTTTGAATCGAGTAAATCGAGTAACTCGATGAATCGTTTCAGCCCTAGTGTGTGTGTGTGTCCAAAATTAACACTCGCCAAAACACCAAATGCAAGTAAAAGCAAAACTTATGAAGGAATTATTTATTTATACATTTTCCACATTTTAGAATAATAATAAACCAGATAAAAAGTCCCTAAAGGGAAGTCGCGCCAGTTAGGTCATGTTTGCAATGTCACCAGGGAGTTATTAAGTTCTATCTACTTGAATGGGAGAAGACCATTCTCTAAACTTACATGCTTAAATCATAATTACACAACATATTTCTGACCAACAATTAAACCTGACATGAGCTGTACAATAACTGTTCTTAATCTCAAAGTTTAATTGCGCTAAATAAACACATTTCTTTTGTCGTTTTAGCTGCCACGCATGTGCATAGGTTGGCAAACGTCTCTATCGCTTGATGACTTTTTGTTTTAACTGGAAGGCGGGACTTCGGTTTGCCAGAGCGGCCATATTGAGCATTGCATTGTCCTGCATTGTAAATCCAAAATAAATTATTTAATAACAAAACTACTATAAGAATTGTGTGAAAATCATCTAAACTGTGACTTAACTAAGTTTAATTTTAGCATATTTGAAGTACCACACTTTGTATAGAATTAGATTTTTTCAATAACCATCTAAAGTATTATGGGCTTCAATTGGCTGCTCAAAACAGGCTGATGTCTTCCTTGTTCTATGAAGTCCCTCCTTTAGAAATACGTATAGAGTTCTGATTGTGTAGTTTGTTTAGTGTGTTGTGATTCGATAGCAGCTTAGCTTAGCAGAACCGTTTGAGCCAAAGCTGGTGACTGACGTATTCATGTGGGCGGAGTTTAGTCCAAAAACCGTTTTACTGACATCATTACAGCAGGAAATAAAGGGCTGTAGTCCAAACCAGACGTTCGCTGTAGGCTTTGATAGAGGAATTCTATTTAAGAAAATAAATCGCCTGGCAGTGAACTTTGAGCTTTATCAGGTATCATTTATGCAACATTACACACTAACAAGGGTTTAAAAAATGGGATCAGGAAGAACGTGACCTTTAAATAAAATTGTATTTTTTAAGAAATGAATATGTTGGCACATCTATATTTTTGTATAGTAATTTTAAACATTTAAACATACATTGCGAAAAGCCGCTAAATCCCACCTCCATCAACAATGAGAATGACATAAACCGAATCCTTTTGGAACTTATTATACGTTCATCAAATACATTAAATTCAAATACGCTTAATTCCGGCCTCGGCTCGTTCAAAAATACCAGTTTGTTGGCAGAATTTACTAAGAATCTGATTAAAAAAATGCCCATTTACAAAAATATGCCATCAGATGCAGTTGGAGGGTTTTGCATCTGAGCTCTTCATATTTTTAAGATCATGACAATCATTTGAGACAAGAGTTTATAAACTCAACATACTATTACAAAAAATTACAAGAATAACAGTCCGAGCCTTGGTGATGTATGCCAAGCGTATCAGATCAGTCCATCAAGAAAACATCTCATACACAATGCTGACAGTTACACAACACATTTATTATTATATTTATGGTCAATAACTTTCTTTACCCACCATTGGCCAGTGTGTTGCAGAAGTTACATTTAGTGTGCCAGAAGTGTGTGTGTGTGTCATCAGTACAGTGAAATGAGAGCTTGTGATTGATTTGAGAGCAGTCAGCTCGCCTGCCTCCCCTCAGTCCTTGATAAATGACTGGAGCTTTTAATTAACCTCCAGCACACACATCTATATTATTAACACACATTACTCCATTCTCACTGCTCTCCCATTACACCGTAACCTTTAAGATACAGTTTTGGGGCTGTTTTTGAAATACCATGAGAAATGAAAAATTGTAAATACAGTGTAAAAAGTGTTGCGGAAAATCTATAAAGAGTGATTTGCGGTTGGCCTTTCTTGTTTGCTTTAATTTCATTTTCGTCACATCGCTGCCTTGTGATATAAAGAAGCTAATGCAGAATGTTAAAACCTTGACAAGAAATAATACCTTTGCCATAAATAACCTCTAGAGGGCAGAATTGAGCAAGCATACTCCATTGATCCTTGGCCACTAAACACGAGGCTTGACTCCAGCCGAACACAAGAACAAGACTGCAGCAGATTCAGATGAATATTCTAATGTCTTTCTCTGTTCATATATTGATGACAGTGTTGACTAATGTACCATTTCTTGCCTCCAGTTGAAAGTGAATCAGAGCTGTGAGCATATCATTAACACATACAGCATGCATCTGTGAATATGTGACACTGTGTGATGCTCACGCATATGAAAAAATGCTTCTGAAAAAAGTACATAAGAAAACTGAACACTTTAGAGTCCATATTCACACCAGACAGGCCGAATTGTGTTTTTATTAAAGAAATAATGAAAAATGTCCTATTTACTTCCTTCTAAAAAACTTTAGAGAATGTTCCTGTTTGTTTAAAGTAATATTCTTTAATTTAAGTCTCAAAAAGTTTTCCTTTTCTTGCAATAAGAAACAAAACAAGGGTGAATAAATGATGTCGCAATACATCTGACAATCCTTGGCTACGTTCCATTTGGCTCACTAACTTTCCTCATTCTAGTCTTCATTAGAAAAATGTGTTCCACTTTAAGGGTACTTATTGTTTTTGAAAAGAGAACAAGCCTACACTTAAGAAAGCGTCATTTTCTCAGAATGCACTTTGATTGTGACATCATAGATCCCGCTTAACAACGCCACACTCTTTAGACGGTTTCATCATACACAATGGTTACACGTCTGGGCCGAACTTAACTTCTGGGTTCTGTTTGTTTAATGGTCTGGATAGTGGCTAAACTGAACTCAGGAACCTTGTCGAAAATAACAATTGTTTTGGTTTCCTAAAGACGAGGGAGACAGCAATCATGGATCACCGCTATGTGAAGGGAGGTTTGGCCGCCGATCAGTAGTTAACATTGTATACAATATAAAGTTCACATTTTGCACAGTAACGTAGCTTGGTGTAGTTTTTGATAAGCTTTAGCTATGAATTGTTTGTTTATGTTGTTACTGCTAAAACCGTCTATACCAGGGTTCCCCAAATCTTACCCTGGGGGCCAAAGCATTGCAGAGTTTAGCTCCAACCTTGATCAAACACACCTGAGCAAGCTAATCAAGGTCTTCATGATCACTAGTAGAGCTGCGTCCCAAACCGCCTACTTCCATACTATATAGTAGGCGAAGTAGTGCTTTTTACATACTATATAGTATGGAAGTAGGCGGTTTGGGTCGCAGCGTAAAAAATCACAGGTGGGTAAGTTTGACTAGGGTTGGACCTAAACTCTGTAGGGCTCCGGCCCTCTAGTGTAAGATTTGGGGAACCCTGGTCTATGCTAATTGGAAAAAAGTTAACCTATAACAGTTGTACTGTATGCCTTTCTTTCTTTCTTCATTCAAACATAGTCAGAGATACATTTAATATAATATCCTAGAGCTCAATGTCAAGAATTTTTTCTACTGGCCCAGTCAAGCCATTGGACAATTTTACTTGCCCTCATTAGGCCTGTCACAATAATAACCTTATCAACTTAACACACAATAAACAGTGATAGGTGAAGATAAAGCTTTAACTGAGCTGTAATTTCGTGTTTTTTTGATGAATTCACATAGTTTGAAAGAATAAATCCGATCAGAATTGTTTTCAAAGCTACAACCCGCATCTCTGATGTGAATGAGATGTGAGGAGAGGAAATCAACGTAAACAAGCCTGCGTGTATACTTTGTTTAAAGACAAAGGAAATAAAAACAGCTCTACAAACTCCAGACAGCCTCAGAACTAGGGATGCACCAATACCACTTTTTTGAACACGAGTACGAGTACTTGCATTTCAGTACTTTCCGATACCGATACCGAGTACTTAATAAAAAACATGATTTAAATTTACAGACAACAGCTTTAGTCATATAATTTAACAAAAAAACAAAGGACTAGTTTTCCAGTTTGTTGTAAACTCTGCCTCTTTGGACAACACAAGAGGCATTAACCCCTTACACACCGCTCAAATAAAGACATTTCTCAGACCGTGGTATCGATCCCTGGTATCGGGGGACTTTTAACGAGTACTTTAGAAAATGTGGTATTGAGGCCGATACCCGATACCAGTATCGGTGCATCCCTACTCAGAACCATGTTAAAAAATAACTTATTGCTTTAAATTTTTTTAAATGTAAAAACCACGGGAATATCAACATGGCATCAATGATCCATCTCGAAAATGATGATCATGTGGGTTTATTTATTTATTGTGGTTATTGCGGCATTTGGATGTCTGGTTAGCATTACAAGCACCTGTGACTGGGTGCGTGTTTGACATTGTGTTGAGCTACGCAGACCGGGGTATGACATCAGTAACGTTACAAAAAACTGATAAGCCTGTGCACCCGCGCCACGGCAACCTGCCATTCAACTATCAGTACATAACTTAATTCATTAAAGTCTTGCATTTTGTGCAGATAGATGCATGTTGTATAATACATTTATTTTGTACATAAGGCTTAATATTATGTAGATTGCGTCATATAGCAAGCACTTCAGTTTGTGTTTATTAACCCTTTAGTTTCACTTCATCACGCAGCTATTCCTGTAAGAGGTTTTTTTTTAAAACATTTAATTCATTAATAATCTAGCATGTATTCATTGTTCTGTCAAAGTTTTTTGAAAAATACGTTTTATTTGAGTGTTTTTAAAAAAAATATTTTCATCATGACATGTGCCCCTTTGACCGCCCGCCCCCAGTTAATCGAGTACTCATTATTCAGAACTATGGATTAATCGAAATGAAAAAATGAGATAATTGCACATCCCTACCCAACAGAATAACACAACAACACTTGCACATGTATAGCTACCACTCAAACAAGGCACATCTTGTAATTTGCCTTAAGGATATGTCTGCGTTGACAGTCGAGTGGCATGTTAGCTTCATTAAAGAGGGAGTGGTAGTAATTACCACAATAAAACTCATGTTTTTGTTGACGTAGAAGAAAATCTTACGCCCCAACAGGATAAATGGCACATTCCACAAATGCAAACACACACAAAAAGCAGAAGCTCTAGAAAGCCGATTTCAACACTGCATTTATCAGCACATACCTGCTGCTTTTAATGTTTGCTTTTCGTTTAAATGCTGGGTTTGCCGTGGTTCAAAAATAGAGCGGTACTATAAAGAAATATTTCTAAAGAAAGAAAACCTACTCCGTGCTTACAAAAAGAAAAGAATAATTATTGGATCACCGGGATACAGTAACACAGGCTGTGACATTTGGGAAAGTTGTAACCATGGCAACATGACTACAGTGAAAGCTCATTCCTCATCCCGGGGTGGATTTATGAGTCAATACCGGCTCTAACAAAATAAAGGGACAACACCAACGGGCAACTGTATGGTTGGGTGTGCATGCATGGAAGAAACAGTGGGAGATACAGAACTGCAAATATATATATATGTGTGTGTGTTCATGTGAGCTTGTATGAAATGCAGTCAATTACCACACAGAATATTCATACAAATTAATGTTCAATAAAAAGTCACAGCCATCTCTAAGTTAATAACCGCACTCTTAATGTTTAAATTATGACAATTTTTCACATGCAAATTCTTCCTTAGAATTGGACTGCATTCCCTGCAGCTATAAAACACACTTTATGATTATGAAGCAATTTCTTAGAGAGAGAGAGAGAGAGAGAGAGAGAGAGAGAGAGAGAGAGAGACCCATACCGCCTGGTGCATACACTTCTATTAATTATTGTGCAGAAATCAAAAGCTTTGCATCTGATAAACCATCTGATGTCCAAGCAAATTCAATTAGGAGGTAAATGGGCTTTAAGTTATCAAGTTAGGAGTGGCCTGCAGCTCAATATAACCTCCATACAGAGAAAGGACAAACAGAAAACCCTGAGGGTTCATTGGACAGACCACTCTCTACTCGCAAGCAAATGTCAACGAGTCACTTATCATATGAACCAGTGAAGTGTTCACTCTACTTCCATTATGAACAGTGAATGACCATGAAATGCATTACATTTCAAATTTTTGATCATGGCCTCCATCAAGCTCTTCCCATTACCATTATACAATCAGTATCGTTTACATTACTTTCATATCAGATATATTTGGGTACGCATCACATTGCGCCACAACCTGTGATTTCTCACTTTCATGTGATTTTGTGAATTTATGCTTTCCATAAATTCTCGCATTTTCTCACAACTTCTCGACAAACCTTCTCACATTGAGAGAGTAAATGCATTCTGGTTGTCAATCTGTGACAGGTTTTGTTGCTTAGAGATATAATCAACCAATGAAATGAATCTCTATTAAAGGGACAGTTCACCCAAAAATGGACCCAAATGCGTTATGAAATAATGGCATATATTTAAGGTTTTCTAACAGGTTTTGTAAATCATCTCATTTTAATTTCTGGGTGACCTATAACCTTTAATTTAACAATCACAGGTGCAGGAAATACTATGGAAAGCCAACTCACCCTAGCCATGTTTGTTTTTCAGTTTTTGTGTCTTTGCTAGACATTGTTCAGTAGAAACAGAAAAGCTTATCCACCAATATCCATGCACAGACACCTAATATAACCTAGTTTAATGAATCAGTGTTGTAACTATATGTTGCATGCTGTACAGTATATGTATTATTTTCACAGTTTTATATCACATAACATCTTCTGAGTAACCAAAAAGTTTCAAAAGTAAAAAAGCAATAAACAACTATATTATATTACAAGTCTTTTTAAGCCACACAACAGCTTTGTAGATGGAACAGATCGAAATTTAATGTGATAATCTTCCTCTCTGTCGAAGCTCATAATCAAATTCCAAGATCATTTGGCACCAAATGTCATTTTTGCACATCACAGTCAAACGACAAGTGTCAACTGAAATATGTGGAATGGACAAAAGATATGAGATCTGCAGGAGAGCGCAAGCCACATTCTTTACTTATCAAGTAAAATAAACAGCATGAACAAGTTATTTTTGTAGCATTTATTTTTAAAACTATTGTTCATTAGGTCCTATATAGTTCATTAGCTTTGTACCCCCAACTATAATCACCACAGGCTTGTGATATGTGGGAAAAAGCTGCACAAAGATGATACTACATTTTTTATTTGTTAGACAAATGTTTTCCATGTGCCTTACCCTGTCCTTGTCTTCCACCAGATCTGTTAGCACATCATCAGGGTCGAGAATTCCCCCATCACAGTATTCAACATGGTGGGTTCGTACCAGGAAATCTCCCTCCTGTAAAACAAACAAATGCTAGTGTGAAATTTCAACAAGAGCACACAAAACACATACCAGTCCAGCATTCTCAAACGATTCCCTGAATTTCCCACAGCTGTCACAAAAGTCAAATGGACCTTTCTTTAAATTACTACTTAGAAATAACAAAACAAGTATACAACAACTATAATACATATATATATTTACTATTATTAAAATGATATAACTTTGATGCAACATTTTAGGTTGTCATGTTAATATATTTAAATTCACTTAATCAATACCGCAAACCCATATGTTTAGTTGGTATCAGTTTGAAATTAAATGGTAAATACAAAGCAATGCATACAGAAAAACAAGTTTCAATGGTTTGAGTCAGAGATGAAAATAATTGCACATCATGCACAACATCAATGCAGTGTGTATCTGGACACCCTTATATATATGGGTGGGACGTCTTTTATTAAACTAAATAGTGTTCCTACAGAACTCCTCCACTGTCACCTCCTACAAGGGGAGTGCAACAAGGCACAGGCAGAGGCCCGATGGACTTTTCTGATTAATGCTGACAGGGAACAAAGCAGCACACATCTACAAATCATCAAAGCACTGTGAACTCCTTATGACTGCCAACCAGAGAAATACAACTACAAATTTGTGCTCTAAATGTCAAGTTAAGCTTAAAACTAATGTCAAGTGAGATACAGTATGATCTGTATGACACATGGCTTCATTTTATCTTCACTTTATCGTGGGTGTGATCGCATGTCATTACATCATAGTTTTGCGTGTATTTAATGTATGTTGTTTGGTCATTTAAAACAAAGCAAATAAAGAGTTCATTGCTTTCAATCAATGCCATGCAGAAAGAATACAGCCAGAATTGGGAGGTATGGTGCAGTGTTTGCCTTGGAATAAATGTAAAACTCCACTAACAGTTTAACACAACTGATATGGGCCAACCCTGTTTATCTTGGCTGTTGTAGGCCTGTGAGCTATCACCAAATGAACTGCAATTGCACAGATGACTCATATGTTAGTTAAAAAGAAACAGTCTTTCAGCACAGGAGAGCAGTTACAAGATTTGACCAGTATATACTTGCATATATGAGCACTGAAGAAGACCATAACGTTTACATTTTACATTTATGCATTTGGCAGACATACATTTTTCATCCAAAAAGATTTACAATGCACTTGCAATATTTTTCTTCTCTTGGGCTCAAACCCATGACAGTTTGCGCAGCTATTGCAAAACTGCTAAATGAGCTACTGGAATACAACTACAGGATCTACAGTATAATATGGAGTACTGTTCTGTACATACAAGAAAGCATTCTGAGAAAGATGGGTGGTTCTACAGTGCCAGACAAAATAATGGGACAAATAACAACACTTATTACACGGCTCTCTGGAATGCTTGATTCTGATTGGTTAGTTGAGACATTTGCAGGTTCGTTCTTTTCAAATAATAACCGCTCCAAAATAATAACGCATAGCCGGACTACTTGCACGAGTAAAATCGCTCCGCGCCAATAAAGATCAATAAAGATTACTGTCTGTTTGGCGCCATCTTGTGACAAACACACGACAAGACACAGAGAGCTTACTGAGACTGAACTTGACAAAATAGAGCATGACAGCTACGAAGCCAACACACAAAAAAATACAGAATGGGCATTAAAACTTCTCAAAGACTGGCTAAAAGAGAAAAAATGGAGACAAGTATGAAGCAGAGGATCTTAATAAGGTATTACGATCATTTTATGCATCTGTGCAAAGTTTCGCGGAAGGATAAAAATGTTAATTTAAAACAAATGTGCCAATAAAATGTTTCAAATTCATATTCATGTCCAGTTTTTTTTCTTATGTGGCAAGTATCCGTGTAATAAGCGGGATAATGTAGAGGCAGCCGGTAGTTATTGGGAAATAAGCCCCTTCAGTGTGACGCTTCGCGTCGGGTCCTGATCACACTGTCGGGGCTTATTTCCCAATAACTACCGGCTGCCTCTACATTATCCCTTACTTAGTCTTTAGGAGACTAGGCCTTTACCTTAAACACTAAAGCTATTCTGACTAAACTGATTTCTTACCTGAAGTGCAAGAGGTCTCAGGTTCGAATTTTGCTTGACTATCAAGTGTCTGACACTAAATGTTAGTCAGTTACAATGGCAAACTTGACTGCATTGTATTTTGTGAGTACACTATTTAGGGCTCTATGATTTCTGTGATGCAGAAAAATCGAGACATGAAAATGGAATTTACTCTATAGTGCAGAATTTGGCAAATTTTGTATAAATTTTTTAAAGGGACATTCCACTTTTTTGAAAATATGCTCATTTTTCAGCTCCCCTAGAGATAAACATTTTGGAATCCATTCAGCTGATCTCCG